>NW_006800341.1:124769-147071 GCF_000485575.1 Poecilia formosa
GCTAAAAATTGGTGAAAATGTAAAAAAAAATCTAGAGGAAATCTGACTTCTTGAATGACAAACTTGTGTTGTTATTCATTCAATAAATAGGAGGATATCTGTTATCTGAAGCATTTGCAAAGACTTTTCTGAATATAGTTCCAAAATTGTGGCAATATTCAGATTGACATTTTTTTTCTTTAGTTTCTGACCAGCATTGTTTCTCTGGTGAATAGAGTTTATTTAAAATATAACAGCAGTGAATAGAAGAAGCTGAAAGCCTTACTTTTCATGTGAAATAATCAGTTAATGTTTTATTTGTGACGGTTCTACTGCATAACAGTATGGTAGCTTCCAAAATATTATTCTAAGGATACTATCTATCATTCCACTGAAACTTGATAGGTCTTTACACAGCTAGGTTTTTTTAATAATAATAATAAAAATAATATCAATGCTGCATACAGAATGTTATCAGGGGAAGGGAGGTTAAGACCTCTCATAAGCACTGTGATCACACCATACTTGCGTGTGGAATCTGAGTGTTGAGCACCTGCTCAATCTATGGATATGAGCTGTGGCATGAACTGTCCTTAGCTTTGAGTTGTTCTTTTTCTGAAACCCAGGAAGCCAATTTTTTCCAAGGAGGAAACCATTTTTAGTGGATGGGCAATTCTCCAGTCTTGTCACCTGTTTACATTGAGAGAGCCAAACTGCATTTTCTACATAGATGATCTTCATAGCAAAAAATCTGTACACGATTTTTTTGTGCATTGGACATATCCTCAAAAAATGGAGCTTAAGCGCAAATTCAAGCTGAAAACTTCTGCCTCACCTGCTCCACCCAATCGCTGCGTCATGCTCTCCGCCTCCTACCCCAGCGCTGGACCTGGACCCGGCGTGTTCAATCATCAATCAATCAAGCTCCGCTTATAAGGATCCACACCCACGCCAGCAGCCGCTCTCCAGCTGTGCGCATCCCACCTCCACCCCCTTCTCCACCAGCATCATTCAACTCTCCAGGACGTCATCCTTCCTGACCTCCACCACCAGTGTTGGGCCTCGGGAGAGAGCATCCCTAATCAGCGTTGGGGATGTTCACCCGAGTTCAAGGCAAACAGCGCTCAAATCTTCTGCCGGGGCCCGAGCGCCAAAGAACTGTTATTCATTTCTAAAGAATTGTTATCCATTTTGTCATTAAATCCTTTAATTATCTTTTCTGTGTCTGAGTTTATCCAGATTGAATAGAGTGTTAGAAGTGTGACTCAAAGTCGTATTTTCATGCCGTAAAAGTAGGTTTTAAAATTATGATGAACTTTGAAATGAATCATGCTAGAATGGGGATACATCTTGTCCATTGGCTACTTAAAAATGTGAACGTGTCACATCAAGAACAAAACTTTTGCTGGGGAAATTAGAAAGAGAAAAAGTCACAGTACTGAGGCAGTGAAACAGCCTCATCTCTGCAACCTATCAGGCTTTCTTTTAAATGATCAGTTATGTTTCTAAACACAGGGTATTATTTCTTTCAAAAACAAATTCTGAATGGTTTAAATCTTATAAAGGCAACTTTTTGCCTTTATAAGATTTGGATATAATCTTCCATTTTTTTCATCATTAATACCTCCAACAATGACATATTTATGCTGTTTTCTCATACTCCCACAACTTCAGGCTGTCTTTGCCAAATTACTTTAAAATGTGAATCTTCTAAGACATCCATCTTAAAAATGCTTAAAGAGTAATCCCAAACCCCGGCACGACTAAGCTTTTGATGACACAGAAATTGAATCTATATGCAGACATGTGCAAGTAAACTCTTTGCTCTTTGTTTGTTCTTTATTTGAGGCACAGGAATCATTTAAAGCAAAATAGTAACAGCTGAAAATAATTACAAAACATTGAAACATTGGAACGCTTTAATAACACAGATTAATTGTATTAACAGTATAATAAAATCAGAATTCTGTCAGTCACTCTTTCCTTTTTACATGGGTTAGGTCATTACATTGTTTAATTTATATATTTTCACTGTCTAGCTTCAGGTGATTTTGTTAAACATATATCAAATTTCAATGCATTGTAGGTTGCAATAGATTCTTCTATTAAACAAACTCAGCAAAAAAAAAAGCTTCTTTTTTTTTACAATGATGAAATAAATTCTTAAAGGGATAGTTCAGTTTTTTAAAAGTGGATTAGATGCATGGGTCAGACTGATTTGGTTCTTTTACCTCCCGCTTCCCCGCTGTATGACAGTGACATCTGCTGCTCTCCTCCTGAGTGCCACCCTAAGACTGCAGGAGGATAAACCTGATCCAGGCCCAGATAACTGATGCTTTTTGCACCTGGTCTTCCCTTGCGCTCTCAGCCACGCTGCTTCCAGCTTGCTCTGTTTTGATGTCGGCCGGTTACATCATCAACAAGCATTATCATGGTTAGCCAGTAGAAGATATACCACAAATATATCATTTGACACATAGTAGTGTGAACTGCACCAGCTAAAATTTAACAGATGTTGCAATTTTGGTCCCACATTGAACAGAATGCCATGACACTTCACCACACCCTGACTGGAACCATGCCTGCCATGAAACTTGGTGGTGGACACATCATTCTGTGGTGATGCTTTAATTAGATGGGACAGAGAAGGTGGTCAGGTTTGATGGGAAGATGGATTGCCCTGTATAAGGGAAACCCTGGAAGAAAGCCTTTGAGAGGTTGTAAAAAACATAAGACTGGGGCGACCAGTCGACCCTAAACAGAGCTGGGTCATCCTGGTGCAACCAGAGCTGTGAAAGTGGAAGAGGTACTCATTCTTTTGCAAGGCACTGAATTTCACTACATTTGTGTGATGGGGTTCTCTTACGACTTGGACAAACAAAAATGACTGCAACAAAAAGTAAGTTAGCGATTGTGTATGTTTGTATATATGCCCGTGTGTATGTGTGCGGGCGTGCTTGCATGCTGACACCGACTCATAATTAAGTCCAGGCTCGTGACGGCTCCTCCGTCACAATTTGTCTCACTTTTTTGTGTTACTTTGCTATTCTTTACCTCAATGTGATGTAAAAAATAATAGCAAAAATCCATGTATCAAGATTTTTTCTCCAGAAATTTGTTGCCAAATATAGTCTTTAAATGATGGATCAAATGGGTTAATATACTGTATCTCTTCAGTCCCATCAATAACAGATTGTTCAAGAGAGTGGCATGCTTCTCATACATAAAAATGAGAACAAACCCCATTTTTTAGTTAAAATTTAATTTACTTTATCATTACATCAGATTGTCTAACAAGACTTACCAGCCATTGTCTGAAAGCGCCCTGTGTCATTTTAATGTTTCAGGTCCTTTCAATAATTAAGAGCTAGAAAATTTGCATTATAAATTCTTAAGGAGGGCTCAGTCTCAGTTCAACATACTGTTTAGTGTTTTTGTAACTCGGGTGTGTTTGGTGTTTTTAACTTGTTGGGTTTGCTACATGTCTAACAAGTTGATTTTAATTAATCAGTTTTATTTTAAAAGCATATTTCATACACAAAAACTCTGAACTGTAGGAACGAGTCAGATGACAAGATAGTAGAGAAAATCCATATTAAATATGGTATACTAAGGGATAATTTTATATTAGTCATCAAATTACCTTAGAGGATGTTTTCTTTGATCATAAAATAAGAGCATTTTATTTTTGTTTGGCTCCGCTCAAACGTTTTCTTCCTTTTCTCCACAAATTGAGATGATCTACAACATGACTGGAACCATTTTTGAAAAGTCATCACCTCAGGACACATCCTTTTCAAAGTCTTGTTCAGTATCTGATGGCTGTGAAGAAAGCAGTGAAGGTTTTCATCAAAGTATCTGTGTTTAACGTCACTCAAACTGTCAAGTGCAGGTTTACTCGTCACTGTCTTTGTTGTCCAGCTTTGCGGAGCGACCTCAATACCGGATCTTAGACTGCGGAGTTATCTGTGGAACTAAAGAGGGGAAGTACAACTGCAACAAAGGCATTCATAAATAGAATCTATATTAAGACAGATAGACTGATAAGAGAACTGGAGCGAGAATAACTAAGCTAAATAATAACTTTTTCGACCATCTGCAAATTGGTTTTACACTTGGTGATAAAAAAAGTACCATTTATGATGTTGGAAAAAAATTTATTAATTTATTTTTACTTCGAACATGATAGATTCTTGTGAATGAACATTCCTGTTCATTCACAAGAACAGGAATGCAAAAGACACATTTTTGTACCACAGTAATCTTGACATGCTTGAAAAGGAGTAGGAAGAAGTAAGAAACTTATGAACTGCTACCCCATAAACTCATACTATATTTTCAGATGGGTCCTCATTATTGAATCAAATCAAAAATAAAAATAAACAGGTTAATACATTTTTCATTTTATCTGGGTTTACATATGTCTAAGTATATACATCCATATATGCATACCCACAAATTCATATGCGTTAGCCTCAATTTACATATACACATTAGTGCTATCTCTCACCCATTTTTCTGAACATGAGTTAGGCAGGCATTCCAAGAAATAACTACAGTAATTATTATTTATTATTTCATTAAAACATATTATCACTTGGAATCAGCATGCCTATAGGCACCCATCTTCACCTGATCAATGGCATACATTGTACTGGCCTCTTCTCCTCTCCCTGTTGGCCCATGCGGAGACGGCCTCCTGCTGCCTTTTCAGGCTGTGTATGTCCAAATCATAGAGGCCTAAGTCTCTCTGGAGAGCTCTCAATCTCCCATTCCATTCTGGTTCTATGAGGATGTCCTGGTCCTCCTCTTCCATACAAGGTACTCCACTAAAGTTATCTTTGTTTATCAAGATCTCTGTCATTCTTTGTCTGACAGGTCAATGAGATCAATTTGCCATGAAAATCCCCATCAAAGCCTAAAGCTCAGGACAACAAAACACTAAACAGCAAAACAGGTGAATTGGATCAGGAGTCAGTGCTTGCCTCAAGCAGAGAAGTTAAAGTGTCTTGTCTCATTCAGAAGTGATTATAGGAGGAAATAGATAGAGATAGATTGATGATTCTTTCATAATGTAGACATTGCTCCAGTATTCAATAGTGAAGAAAGAGCTACCTAAAAGTGTAGGCCAGTCTGTCTGTACTCCCACCCTCACTTATGGGTCATGAGTTGAGATTCAAGGCCAAAGTAATGATATCCTGGATAGGGAGTGTCTGCTAATGGTGGTGAAGTCTTCTCATGTCTTCTCTCTTAGAGATAGAAGAGAGAAGACATGAGACAAACCCAGAACACCTGGGAGGGAGTATTTATCTCTTCAATCCAAGTCAGTTTATTTGTATAGTGCCAATTCACAACAAATATAATTTCAAGGCATTTTACAAAGTAATCATTTCAACTCATTTTCATTTCTGGCTTGGAAATGCTTTGGGTTAAACCCCAGAATGAACTTGAGCGTATCACTGGCAGAGGGATGTTAGGATTTCTCTCCTGGACCTGATTTTGATAAACAAGTTGTTATTCTTTATTAAAACACTTTTTTTTTCCAACAGCCAGATTATTTAGCAAGGACTATTTGCTGCTTACACTTCTTGTGGATGGTGTCAGTGACTATCTGATGGACAAGTGTGAAGTCAGCAGTCTTTCACCATGAGTGTGAAAGAATGTCAGACGGATAGTGTGTATCCTCAAAACCAAATAATTTATTTGGTTCATATATTAATTCGGCCTTCATAATACTTAACATTCTCCTAAATAAGAAGAGTGAAGAAATGAAAAGGGTAAAAAATCTGAACTGTTTGAAAGAAGGTACAATACCTATAAGAGGGGACGGAATCAACTTTTTCTAAAATGTATTTGGCCTGGCAAAGTCTTAAATGATGTGACTCACCAGTTATTTCTGCTCACCACGTCCACAGAGTAAAGTGGTTCACTCAGTGATATAATGTCTTAGATATTCCCTAGACCAGATTAAGCATATTTCCTTGTGGAACAGCAGCTTTCAATAAATTATAACTTAAAGCAACATAGCATAACACTGTATAGTAGCACTGTGCAGCTTAGTTTATTTGTCACAAACCACTGATGGTTTAAGTCTCGACTTTGTGTTGTTTTGAATAACGGAAAAACATTTTATGATTTCATGATCTCTGTTCCCACACAGATTAGTCACAAACATTTCTCATGATTCAAAAGTGGATACATTTTCCCATATTCTTGAAAATTGTATGTGAAAAGAATCTGTCAGGCTGTTAAGAGTTTCACATCCTTAAACAGATAAATAGGTGACATTTCTTTACATCTGTTTGAAATAAGACAACAATCATTAGAATTCAGCAGTTTAGTGTCCATATGAGTGGAAAGCAAAACAAAGTGATCTATGCCCAAGTCATAAAAAGCTAATTTAAATGTCTGATTCCAAAGTTAATCTGTAATATTTCCTGCATGCTCCTTGTTTTCATTTATTAATCTTTTGTAATTCAGAAGGGGATATTTTAATGCCTACTTGAAATGTCTCCTTTCACTTTGATGCAACAATTCAGATGATTTCAGAAAAAAAAAAATCTGGATATAGAAACATAGAACATGCACAAATTAAAAGATAAATGTACACAGGCCTGAATTACAAATTACTGATCAAATAGAAGGACATTTTCTTTCAGTTGAAAGGTTGTTTTAGTCAGAAAATAGCATTAAAATTAAAGTCAGAACCAAAATTCTGGTCCACCATGGTTTTGTATTAAAAGATGTTAAGTTGACAGGAAATGTAAAAATATTACTGGGTAATTATGTTACCGGAACACATTGCCAACAATACTTAAAGCCACAACTATAGAGTCTTAACAACAACAAATCTCAATTATTTGAACTTCTGTTAAATCCAAATGAAATCCTTCTTAAGGCAACCAGGCCTTCAAGGGCCCCATAAATGCTAACATCTAACTACAGACAGAGATAAAGAAATGTAACATTTGTTTATTGAGAATTTCAATGCCATTAAATTTGATACAGTGGTTTCAGGAAAGATAAATTAAAATATTTTAAATTGTGTAACGTTTTAATTTCTGATTTTCAGGAGCTGGTAAGTGTACTTTGTAAAAGTTTAAAGGACAGTCTTTATAGTTAGAAGAATGTGATGAACTTAGTAGTGGTTTTGTACAACTCACTACCACTCCTGTTGACATATGTATATATATGTCATATATATATGTCAACAGGAGTGACATATATGTACATATGTCAACAGGACATATGTACATATATGTACATATGTCCTGTTGACATATGTACAGGAGTGTGTCAGGCCGGGACTCGACTTGCTTTGTCAGTTTTCCAGTGCTTTTGTAATAGCCTTAATGTTGGAATAACAGTACAACAAAACAGGAACAGGTTCAGTAAACATCCTGAACACAAAAAAAAAGGAACTCACAAAGTCATGTTTCCTTTTCCGCTCATTTTTAATTCAAAAGATGCAATATTTAGTAGTGGATGATTTGAAGCCGTTCATCTTGTAATTACTTTTGCAGTGAGCAATGGTCAGTGGATAACTGATTAGATTTTTCAAGTAAGTGACCCAAACGCTGGGAGCAAAGTCCAATGCTCTGATTTGTGTCATTGTTTCATGACTTTCAGTCGCTCCGAGCATCACTGGTCTCATGTTGATCTGTCAGCAGCTGTCGGTCAAAGTTCTTGGTTTTGTTGGCTGATTGTGCAGAGAGAAAATGTCATTCTTATTTTTCTTCTTTATTTTATTCATGAAATGAATTTTTCATAAATGGGAGAGCAAAGCATCACTTTCTGTAATCACTGAACATATGAATATGTTCAGTGTTTCAGAGGTTAATTTGAAGCAGCACCTCGTTAGTGGTTTATTGCCATTAATGGCAGTAATTTATCACTGGCAAAATAAAAACTGTTCCTCTTTTCATGAGGTCTAATCTGTGATCTATGCAAAATAGATGTATTCTTTTCAACCTAATAATGTTCAACTTTTCTCCTGAATTCGCAGCCTGTAGTGTTTCCTTTTTAAGGGTGGCAAGTATCAATGCATTGACGTTTATATAGGAGCAGTTTCTCCTGTTTTACTGTGACAGTAAAATCAGAGTAAAAAAATATGGATTTCCACTATAGAGTTTTATAAAATGCAAACTGTTTTGTTTGACACTTCTGCTATGTTTGTAATTAGGCTGGGTTCATGGCATTGACAATTTTTGATAGATTTAGCGGTAGATTCTGAAGAACCCTAGTTATGAGGACTTCTCTTATATTTCTAGACGAGAGTATGACTCTGATGACACCTCAGACATGATGGATACACTCCTGATTAAACTTTTAAGACTAGTTAAAAAAAATGGCAAGACTTCACTTCTTAAACTGTTGGATCTTAAGACGATTCTAAAAGCAAAATGAATAAATGGAAGGGAGATAAAAAAGAGTTAACAATTTAATGCAAACAGCCATTAAAGTGAAATGGATTGTTCATCAGTTGATCAAAAGTTTAAGGCCATATTATCTAAAAGCCCAAATCTTAATAAACATATGGAACTATTGCCATTTTCTGGTAGATATCCACACTGTCATGAAATTCTGATGGCAAAACCAAAAAAGCTTTTTCTCTCTGAATGTTTTTGGTTGGCTTGTTGAGCTGCATTATCTAAACTTACAGTTTAGGTTTCTTTTCAATATGGTCTAAAACTTTTGATCATATTTTGGGTTTAGCTTTTTAATTCTATTTTGATGTTTTATTTTAATTTTAATGCTTTCTTTTATATCATTTATCCCCAACTTTCAGCACTTTGTTCCAACTGTGCTGAAACAAAGTGCAGTTGCAGTTAGTCTCATAATTTTTTTAAGCCTCACAAATGTGGATTCTGTTTGTGTATTTCAGATTCACTCATCTGTTAGGTTTTGTCTCCATGTAAGACACAAATAACTAATGTTGCACCAAGTTCTCTGTATATCAAAAACCATAAAACACACAAGCGAACATAACCAACCTAAGTCGTGTATTTTCACAGCTTTAACACAATGTGTCTTTCATGCATTGTCTCTACGGAGTTTGGAGCTAGTCAGGAGCATTTGTGTAGAATTGTTTATTTTCTGCACCCAAAAAGAAGATAAATCTTCCAACTGTTAGCAAAGTGCAAAAAGTTCTCTTACTAAATCTGTTCCTCAGCTATTTTTTCTGCATTATTTTCATGTCTTTGATTATATGTTTCATAACAGCAGATGACGTTGCGTACAACGTTGCAGATGACGTTTACTGACCACTGGTCATATCTGTCACACACTAATGTTTCTGTCTTGCTGCTGTGGTAGAACAACACCAGTTCGGTTTTGGGTTTTTAAAGTAAAATGCAAGTACCTGAACAAGCTACACACACAAATGAACAATGTAAAATTATTTTTTAGTTTACAAAAATAATTTTTAAAAAAACCAGAAAGCAAGGTATATGTTCTGAAACATCCTGCCAAAGATGTTGCGCCTCCATCTGCAAGTATTTCCAATTCTTTTTCCCAGTAGATACACAGCTTATAACAGGCTGGATGAGAAAGTGCAGAGCATGGTGAGCTTCTCACAACACTATTGGAGCCAAATAAAGCTGAGAAACAATAAAGGTGGGTGGCCAAGTCTCTTCATAACTTTAGAACATTGTGGATCTTTCCAAACAGCCAAATCACTTGACTGTTCTTCCCACTGATCTGTTCTCTGTGTAAGCTCACTATTTGAACGCATGACAAACGAACATAATTTATATTATGAAGTCGTCTTGCAATCGGAAGGTTGTAGATTTGTTTTGGGCTTCCTCCTGTCACATCAATGTGCCCCTGACTTGCCTGCTGATTTGCTCATTGGTGTGCAAATGTGTGTTTGTGAGTGTGAATAGGTGAATGTGGCTCTAATATTAAGCACTTTAAGTGGTCAGTGTAACTGAAAAAACACTTTCTAGCTTCAGTCCATTTACCATATCGCTATCGTCAAGCACAATAACGTTATCACTATCGTCATTGCTGGTTTCTATATTTTCCACGTCTTAACTTATAAACCTTCACACATTTATTGCTATCCATGTGTGCGTGAGTATGTATAGTAAAACCCACTGTACAGATACTTAATGTGATAACCACAAACTACCTCACTAAAGTGGGAGAAAAAGGAACAACATTTTTATTGTTTTAACTTATTAATAAAGATCTTAAAGGTGTGGCTTCATTCATATTTAGTTCACTTCCTTCAGAAAGCTATGAACAAAATAAATGTAACTATGGGTGCATTCCCCATTTAGTCTGCTTTAATTAAACTTGTTTATCTAGAAAGCCTGGTTTTGTTAGGGAAGGTGTGAATGTGTAATTGCATTGGGATTCGGACCAAAAACAGCAAACTGTGGCCCGCCTAAAAACCGTAGCAAGTGAACTCTGCTACGGTTCAAATGTATACGTGAATGCCAAGAGAACCGCAGACCACTCCAAAAGCTGGAAGTGGACATTGTGGCATTGTGGTTAAATAAAACTTAAAGAAACGTGAGAGTCTAATGGCAGCTGGAGAAATGACTCATGGTCTTTTACCAAAGACAAAAGAGAAATCCTACTACAACTGCTGAAATCTGACACCACTCCATTTATGTTTACATTTCATGAAGTAGAAACTTGGGCTCACGACCTCTAAAGAGGCTTCATGTTGTTTCCTTCAGTAGTTCTTGGTGCAGCGCCCTCACAGGTGAGGGGGGTCGACAGGTTTTTCAAAGGGTTTGGATCGTTTGACACAGTGCAGCGTGAAGGTGAACCACAGTAGCTGAAAATGGAGCACATGTTTTAGTTTTGGTCCCCAATCAAACCAAATTGTGTTTATGTGTTAGAATTCTCTAGTCAAAGTCTAGATCAAAATGCAATCAAGAATCAGACTTTATCAATCCAATCTGACTGAGGTTAAACTATTTTATGAAAAGGGAAAGGAGTGGTCAAACATTTCAATGTCTATAGCTGGTAGAGACATTCAGCTGAAACTGTAGAGAAAGGGTTAATACAAAGAGTTGAACCAGGGTGGCTGAATAAAAATGTATATCACACTTGAAATGTTTGTCTTACAAAACATTTTGAAAGCCATCTATTCTTTTCCTTCCACTTCCCTATTACGCACTACTTTGTGCTGGCATATCACATAAAATTCCCAACAAGTACACTGAGGTTTGTGGTTGTAACATATCAAAATGTGTATTTTGCTACATTTGTCTTGTGTGCTGCGTGTGTTTGATATCAGTTACCATGTTTTCCCTGTTTTGGAAGTTTGTTTTTCATTCATAATGGAAAAAAAGTAACAATACCAATGTTAAAATATCTAACTGGATGCTTGTGTAAAATGATAAAATGTTAGAAAATTGTAGTATGAATGAGCTATGAATACTCGTACACACCATTATCAAGTAAATTATTCTATAAACACAGGTGATCTAGATAGACTATGTTCCTTTTTTGTTGTTATTCATGAAAACTGAGTTGCGATATTATCAGAATATACTTTATGGGGGCTTTAAACTCAGTGTTCTTGTTGTATTTTAATTAAGTTTTATGCTGAATGTTAAAACAAGATGAGGTTGAACTAAAGGGTAACACTTTATTTGAAGGGATTTGCATAAGACTGACATGACACTGTCATAAACATAACACCTGTCATGAACATATGAAGTATTTATGAATGTTTATGGCTGTCGTCATGAAGTGTTATTCTGTAAATAATGACACTTTTAATGCAAAGTTGCTCTAAAAGTTGCATCAAAAGTCCATTAAATATTAAAATGTCATTTACAAAATCATGCAAAGTTGGCACTTTTAATTGACTTTTAATGCAACTTTAAGAGCAACTTTGCAGTAAAAGTGTCATTATTTACCGAATGGCACTTAATGACAGCAGCCATAAACATTCATAAAGACTCCTTCATGTTCGTGACAGGTGTTATGTCATGTTTATGACTGTGTCATGTCAGTCTTATGCACACCCCTTCAAATAAAGAGTTACCAGCTAAGGCTATATTCAGTGTGTGTAATCAAGACCTCAGTAAACAATTAGAGAAGCAACAGTTTAGTTTCACTATTTAGGGTTTTCTTCATGTGACATTAAGCTTGATGTCTTACCTCATTCCCATTTGAGGTCTCAGCTGCATCTTTGCAGATCTGGCTTCTGTTCAGAATGTACCTACAACACAGTCCCAGTTTCTGATAATTAGCTGCTACTTCTGTAAGTCAGACACAAATTTCATGCAGATTACTGGTAAAATATGTACATAAATAAATCTGATTCTTCCTCTTGGAGTTTGGGAATTACATTTTTGCTGAATAACTAACTAATCTGTGAAGAAAATAAAACAAAAACTGATGAACATTGTATGGCTAAAAACTCTATTCAAAGCAATATTAGCAGAAAGGGTGGAGAAAAGATGCAATTAAAGTTTTTTTGCAATAATGGCTGTGCTAGGGTAGAAATAATAAAAAGATGATGTGATTTACTGCTTCATTATTCAACACTTTGGGTGAGTTCTTTATGTCTTTGTTGTTAATGTATTGTTTGACTTTATATAATGCCTTTTTCATGAAAAAAGCATACATTTTCAAAAACATCTGTAACATTACAGCATGACTGAGGCTGAAAAAGTACTTAAAACTCTGCTATGCAGATAATGATAGAGCAGATCACAAAATATAACAGAGTAAAGATGGTCCTGAAACAGACCATCTGTGAACTAAAACAGAAAGGCAAAGAATGTCTGCCAGCAAGTGAAACATTGAAGTGAATCAGCCAATCACATCACAGCAATTCAAATTAAATTCAAATTCAAAAATACTTTATCGATCCCAAAGGGAAATTAAATGTTGTTGTAACTCATATTAATTCAAATTCTTCAGAGTTATTGCCGATAGTGGTGGCTGTTGGAGGGAAAAATCTCTTGTAGCAGTCTGTATTACAGTAAATCTGAAGAAACCTCTGACTACAATTCAAATCATTTAGACAGGTTGATTTTGACTTGCTGAGTTTCTAACCCAGCGACAGAATGTGGAAGACAGTGGATTAATGTGACTTTGAACCCATCACGGGTCTTGGTGCCAGAATGGGTTTGTCTGAGTGTTTCTGAAACTGCTGATTCTTTATATACCTTCTGACTGCCCCCAAGTGGTCGAAGATCTTGATATAATAAATCACAAAGCATCTTGTGATTCCAAGTATCTTACCGAGGAGATTAAACCAGTGCTATGCCTTGCATAGCATAAGACTGACTAACATTAATATGGCTTCAACATTTCAGTTGCAGTTGTGTATTTGCAGGTATGTGTCATATATATTCATCTCAAAACGGTTGATTAAAATTTGTATGCCACACCATCTGATAAACAAGTATCTGATGCACTTGAAGCTGTGCATTGCCATTGAAAAGCAAGACAAATCAACAATAGTGCAATGAGTTAAAAAAGATCTGTACTAGAGCATGACTTTAAGATGCCATATATAATGAAAAACGCTGTAGTAAGATCATAATTTGTGCTGGCATCTTTAGACACTGAGGCTGCTTGGTTGGCTATGAACGAAGGAATAAAATTGTGGGCTGATAGATTTAAGCAATTACACCCACATGATTTAATTTAATAAGAGTTAGGGGTAACATAGCTAAAGCAAAATATGTGCTTAAATTCAAGAAACTCACCCTGGGTTGTGTTAACAATACAATGTTTAATCATTGTCATTAAAGAGGCTTGAGGGCCTCTTAGTGCTGACTCCCACTTGAGCATGTGGCTTGTTGTCTCTTACTTTGACAGAGGCACAATTTTCAGTTTTTATAGATTTAGATTTAACTTCAGAGGAGAAAAAGAATGATTCTTTGCTTGTTTCAAGTGAACTCAAACAAGTGTGGTGTTTGAGAATTATTACTTAAGGTCTCAGTAACAGAGTGTCTATGAAAAGTATTCACACTATCAGAAATTTAACCCTTTAAATGCTTTTACAAATCAATTATGATAAACAAAATTAGACTTTTTTGATATAAAAAATGTAAAAAAAAAAAAAGAATAAAAAATCTCAAAGTGATAACAGAATACTACAAAATAATGACAATAATGACATGGAGTCTGTTTGGACAGGTCTCAATCAGACTTGCAAATCTGGACATTGCAATTTTACTCCACTAACCCTAACCCCATCACTAATCTTTCCATTCAAAATTGTTCAAGCTCTCTCATGTTTTATGGGCATTAGCTGTGAACAGCACTTTTTAAGTCCTGCCACAAATTCTTGATTAGATAGACATCTGGACTTTGACTCGACCACTCCAGAACATCCTTCTTTTAGGTCCTTAAACCATTACTGTGTAGATTTAGGCATCTTTTAGGTATAAAATTTTTTATATATGACTTTTCTATATTTTGCTGCATTGATTTTATCTTCTACTTTTACAAGCCTTCTAGGGCCTGCTGCTAAAAAGGTGAAATGCTGCCACCATAAAAATTCACATTGGGGATAGTGTGTTTGTGGTAATGTGCAGTGTTTGGTGTGTGTCAAACATAGTTTTTTCTGGCCACAAAGCTCCACTTTGATCTCATCACACCAAATACCTTCTTTGCGTTTGACCATGGCGTCTTGAGTTTTGTTCAACAGAAGTTCAACAGAAGTTTTCTCATTGTCACTTTCAAGAAAGAGTTTGACTAGTGAAGAACTCAGACAAAAGTTGTTGTATGCTGAGTATCTTTCACCTCAGCTGCTGGAACTTGTAAGTTCTTCAGCGTAGTCATGGTGACCTAGAGCTCTCTCACTAGTGTCCTTTTTGCATGGCTGTTCTCACTCAGTTTGTGAGGAGGGTCTGATCTAGGCCAACCCCCCCCCCAAAAAAAAAACAAAAAACAAACGTGCTGTATTTATTCCATTTCCAGATGGTGAATTTAATTGAAATCCAGTGGATGTTCAGTGCCTGAGAGATTTTTTTTATGTATCCATCCCCTTACTTGTAAGTTTCAATAATCTTTTCTCTGACTTGCTTGGGGTATTCGTTAGTCGTCATGTTTTAATTGTAGCGAGAAACACTGATAACCCAGTGAATGGACCTTCCAGACCCAGGTGTGTCACTTCAGACACACTCACTGCACTCAGCTGATCTCCATTTCACTCATTGTGAGACCACAAGCACCAGTTGGCTGGATCATTATTGAATTAGGTCAGCCACTTTAAAGAGGGTGAATATTTATGCAATCATTTATTTTATGTTGCATATTGTTATTTGCATGATATCATTAATCAAAAATTAATTTTCACATTGACATTAACATACTTTGATGCAAAACTCAGAGAAGATGTTTTTCTAGCTATGACGCTTTATGGTTTACCCTTTGTGTGGAGGCTGTCAGTTCTTGTCGAGAACAGTCAGGTTTACTGTTTTCTACATGAATGTACAGCCCATAAATTAGGACTCCCAATTAAAGATCTTTTTTAACTGGGATAATATTATAAGTGTCTCAGCAACTTAATGTTTGTTTGTCATTAGCTGTAATCCTCCTTGATACCTAACCATTTTACAAACCATGGCAGAGCACACTTTGGTTCCTGGCAGTGTTAGTGCTGAGGCTGACTCCTGAAAAAAGTTTGTGTAGCCTTGTTCTGTTTGGTAAAAACTGACACTAACTCTTTCAGTCAGGAGTGCAGCTCTGTGTGATCTAGCAGCGTATGCTAAGTGCTGCTGGAGCTAAAGGCTACTCTGTGGGCACCAGGGCAGATAGAGCACACTGAAACACACTGACTTTCCTTATTGACCTGATTAGACGGGGTGTAAGATGACATGGATCATACACACACTCATCCAACTGGAAACACAGTATAAAAAAAACAAACAAAAAAAACACTCATGCACACACATCAGGAGATTTCCCAGAGAAAGATGTACAGATACTGTATGGATGCATGGACAAAAAGAAGGGAGCTGGAAGATGAAGAAATCTGGAAGAAGTAACTTAATTTTGAATATGGGATGTTTCCTCCTGGGGTGCTTTTTCAGCTCTGCTGGACTGTGGTGGTGTAAAAATTGGCTGAGATGCAATGTAGCATTCACATCATGGTTTCATTAGCTCCCATTCAGCCCCAGGCATTTCACACTGCATTTCCTCAACTCATCTGCCGCTTTTCAGATCTGCTCTCATTACAGAGAAAGGTAACAGAGAGTGTGTTGAAACTGGGAACTCCAGCTCAGTTTCCTCTGAGTTAGACTGGTACTCAGTTTAGTAGATCCCATTGAAAGACACGCTTTTTTTTTCATTACAGTAAATGTTATTGATTGATGCAGACACTTGTGTGCCTTCAGCAATGTGGAAACTTTCCCCTCTACACCCCACGAATGAGGTAAAATCAGATTACATTTATTTCAGGGTTATTTTATCCATTAATCGCTGGCACTTTACTGTGCACATTGCCTGCAGGCATAGATTACGTTCAAATAAAGGCAGACACCGGAAGAGAGATTAGGGCATCTCATGAAGCCCTATAAGAGGTTTAGCAGGGAAAGTTAAGTTTAACCCTCATCTTAAAATGGTCAGTCTTTTTGATGTTAACTTAGGAAATATCTAAAACGTAAAAGGCAGAACTAGGACAGGATATTTCCTGCTTCATCTTATACTTACTTATCTTATTGTTAATCTTTGCTGTTGTACATGACACTTGAACTCATAATTGAATTTGTAAATCAAGATAACTTCAAGACAATCTAAGAAACCTGGGAGGTTTCAAAGCCTTTCAAGACGAGACACTGGATATTTTATTAAAAGTCATAATTCCTATAAAGTTCTGCATAAGCAGTGCATACTACATGATGAATATCGTTCTACTTTTCTTTTAAGCTTAGCATACTACGAGTGGAGCAGTAACACATTTCTTGTAGTTGCTCACCAGGGGTCTCATGTGTAAAAGAATGCACAACTTTGTAGGGACAAATTTTGAAAAGTGCAATGCACAAAAAAATTCTGATGTGTGAAGCAGTGCGCACACATTTGGCTGCACAACTTTCATTTATACATTCCAAATTCAGTGAAATGGAGCACAGCTGCTGGTGCCACATGGATTGCCCTGTCCCCACCCATACATTTATACCCATTTGTGAATTGGTATAAAGACGCCCTCAGAAGACGCCCACCACGTGTCCAAATAACCATCGCAACTGTCCCTGCTTGTAGTAATACAAGTAATTCTAATAAAACATATTTTATTTAAAAGGTGCCTTTCATAGCACACAAGGTCATCTCAACAACAACAATAAAGAAACATAGTAAACTTCATAGCAAAAAATAACAACAAAACAAAAACAAAAAATAGTATTGATTAATCCAAGTGTTAATACTGTTTGAACAGCAGAGCTTTCAGCTGGAATTTGAAGACTACAAGTTATTTCACAAAGAGGAAGCATGTGTTGGACAAGGCCAGCGTGCCACTGCATTTATTAGGAACTATTGCAAATCTAAGTTGCACATTTACTACATTAAAATGCTTTCTATTCATAAAGACATGTTGAGGGATGACTGTCTGACCAGGCAGCAGCTCCAGCTGCACCGGTACTGTTAACGCACGGCTCCTTCTTTAAGGCTGGGGATAATAAACCATCACCAACACATCCCTACTGATCATTATGGTTTATACATGAGACCACAGGTTTGCAAATACCTCAGCAGATTTTTGATGACTTTTGTATTTGAACTTTACATTTTTTAGATTTAGACTTGGTTACCTTGTCCTTATTAATACTGGAAGTTGCTGCATTTTTGGAATTATTAATTGACACATGAAACCAGGCAGAAAAGAAAAAAAAATATATATATATGGTGAAAAATAGTTTGTAAATAAAAATATATAAATTAAAATCTGAAAATATCCTTTGGAACACCTCAAAGACTCAAATGGACATCTCTGCAGAACTCTAGGAGAAAAACAAAGTTGAGGTTACTTGCTTCACATGAAATATTAATCTTAGTAGATTATTATAAACAAACAATTGTAGTTGTGTTCTTTTATTTCATGTAGCTTTTGCAGTTGTACCCTTTAAATAACTATAAAGGAACCTTGTTTCCTGTTAGCAAAGCTTGCAATAGTTTTTCCAAATACTGATGTCTTCCACACCTTATTTTAGTTCAAACACTCACAAACTTATTTGCCTTTGCCACTTTTTTCATACAAAAAACATCAAAGTAGATGCAGTCTTCTTAAGTAAAGGTATGAAAATAGCAACTGTAAAAGCCAGCTATGCATTACACAAATTATGTATGGAATTTTGTCACTAATGAAAGCATTTTCTTTTTTATGAAGGAGCTTGTGAAGTCTTAACTGCTTTATTGACCTGGAAATAGCGGTGAAAAAGCAACATTGTGTTTTTCTTTTTCTCTTCTAATAACAAATATGCTTTCGTAGCACTACAAAAAAACTTAATGTGTGTTGTGAGACTGTCTTTCCAGACAAAACAAAATTCTTCTGAACTAGTGGGACATAACCTCCCATCCAGTTTTCTCCAGCTCTGGCACTAAGCAAGCCTCCTCAGACCAATTACCTTATTTTCTAAAAGGTAACACTCTGGAGTGTTAAAAACTGAGGCAATTGTCCATGCAACTGTTTTTTGTTGTAATGGCACTTATCATTGATTACAAAATGATAAAATTGTTTTTTTTTATATTGGCTGTACCTCATTTTCTGACAGACACTTACTATAATGATATTTCCCTTCAGATGGTGTGTAGCTGATCATTGTTAGCTCAAAAATTATTAAAATGTTCAGATAGATTTTTCTTGAAGGAAATGCTGTTAATTTCTCAGTCTGTTTTCTATATTTTCTTCCATGTTTTCCAGAGTTTATTTAATGTGTTGAAGAACACAAATCATATCAATTCAGAATTTACATTTAATGCCACAGTTTTTTGAGGACAAAAGTATTGATTTAATTCTTACCATTTGCCTTTCTGTGTTCTGTAGGGTATGATGGGTGTAGTGGGCTGGACCTTGGTCCTACTCTTCTCAGTCACGATGCCCGTGGCATCTCAAAAGCCTCCAAAACTCAAGGTGGGTGTGATTCTAGGCCAGACACGCCCAGTAGCTGACCAGAACCTTCAGCCTCCTCAACGCCCTGATGATCCACTGGAAACCTCTGTGTTCATCCTGAAGATCAACCAGACAGACCCAAAGTCTGTAATCATAGAGGTGAGAACGGTTTACATCCTTAAGTATTTTAAGGAATCACACATTTGACAACAAACCTTCTGACACCCTTGGGCAACAAAATAATCTTTTAAACTTAAAACTAACAAAAGTTCAAAGGGGTCCCCTTCTGTTGTTCTGTGGTTATCACAAATCAGGCCTGGAGCTGGTGCACATTGGGTGGCAATGTGCACCAGCTGAGCCTGGTGGCACATTTGGGCTGAGCCTGGTGGCAGCCAGGCTCAGCCCAAAGAGGAGACATGGGTCCCCCTTCCCATGGGCTCACCACCTTTGGGAGGGGTGAAAGGGGTTGGGTGCTGTGTGGGATGGGTGGTAGCTGGGGGAGGGGATCCTGGCGATCCAATCCTCAGTTGCAGAAGCTGGCTCTTGGGACGTGGAATGTCACCTCTCCACAGCCACTGTTACTATTCACTGACCACTACATGGTGGTGAGTTAGCTCTGGTGGTTGGGGAGGATGCCGGCCGGTCAGACTTGGCAGGCCCAAACATGTTGTGAGAGTCTGCTGGGAATGTTTGGCAGAGTCTCCTGTGAGATGGAGCTTTAACTCCCATTTCTGGCAGAACTTTGAACACAGGGAGAGGTGGAGGACATTGAGTCAGAGTGGACCATGTTCTGTGCCTCCAATGTCGAGGCAGCTTTTTGGAGCTTTGGCCACAATGTAGTCAGTGTCTGTCACGGTGGCAACCCTCACTGAAGGTGGTGGACACCTTCAGTGAGCGATGCTGTCAGGCTGAAGAAGGAGTCCTACTGGGCCTATTTGGCCTGTGAGACCCGGAAGCAGCTGATGAGTTCAGATCATTGGAGCAGTTCCTCAGTCCAAACGGCATGCTGCTCCGGTGGTTGCTGTGGCAAAAACTAGGGTGTGGGAGGAGTTTGGAATGGCCATGGAAAAAGACTTCTGCATGGTTTCGGGGTGATTCTGGTCCACCATCTGGTGTCTCAGGAGGGGGAAGCAGTTCAGCACCAACACTGTTTATAGTGGAGATGGTGTGCTGCTGACCTCGACTTGGGACATTGTGGGAAGAAAACTTTGAAGACCTTCTCAATCCCACCAATATGCCTTCCATTGAAGAAGATGAGCCTTGGGACTCTGAGTCGGGTTCTCCAATCTCTGGAGATGAGGTCGCCGAGTGCTTAAAGAGATCTTCTTTGGGGGTGGATGAGATTTGCCTGGAGTTCCTTAAGGCTCTGGATATTGTGGGGTTGTGTTGATTGATGCAGCTCCTCAATACTGCATAGACATCGGGAGCAGTTCCCCTGGATTGGCAGACTGGGGTGGTGGTTCCCCTGTTCAAAAAGGGGGACCAGAGTGTTTGCTTCAATTACAGAGGGATCACACTCTTAACCCTCCCTAGCAAGGTCTATTCAGTGTAGAGAAGTGTCAGTCAGATAATTGAACCTTGGATTCAGGAAGAGCAGTGTGGTTTTCATCCTGGTCGTGGAACACTGGACCAGCTCTACACCCTCAGCAGTATCCTGGAGGGTGCATGGAAGTTCACCCAACCGGTCTAAATGTGTTTTGTGGACTTGGAATAGACTTTCGACTATGTCCTCGGGGAACCCTGTGGGGGGGTCCTCTGGGTGTATGAAGTACCAGGTCCTTTGATACAGGCTGTTAGGTCCCTGTATGACTGGCGTCAGAGTCTGGTTTGCATTGCTGGCAGTAAGTTGGGTTCATTTCCAGTGAGAGTTGGACTCCGCCAAGGCTGCCCTTTGTCAACCAAATCTGTTCATTAATTTCATGGACAGAATTTCTAATTGCTGTCGGAGGTGATCCATTTTGGTGGCCTTAGGATCTCATCTATGCTTTTTGCGGATGATGTGGTCCTATTGACTTCCTCAGGTTGTGATCTACACCTCTGGCTGGAGCGGTTTGTAGTTGAGTGTGAAGCAGCCAGGATGAGGACTAGTGCCTCCAAATCTGAGGCCATGATATTGAGCCAGAAAAGGGTAGAGTGCCTTCTCCGAGTCGGGGGGATGTCCTGCCCCAAGTGGAGAAGTTTAAGTATCTTGGGAACTTGTTCACGAATGAGGGGAAAAGGGAGCAAGAGATTGACAAACGGATTGGTGCAGCATCTGCAGTGAAGCGGGCGCTCGCTGTACTGGTCCGTCGTGGTGAAGAGAGAGAGCTGAGTCAAAAAGCAAAACCTTTGATTTATTGGTCAACCTACATTCCTATCCTCATCTATGGTCATGAGTATTTAGTCATGACCAAAAGTACAAGGTCGCAGATACAAGTGGCTAAAATTAGTTTTCTCCTTAGTGTGTCTGGGCTCTCCCTTAGAGATAGGGTAAGAAGCTCAGAAATCCGTGAAAGACTCAGTGTAGAGCCACTTCTCCTTCACGTCGAGAGGAGCTAGTTGAGGTGGCTTGGGCATCTGGTTAGGATGCCTCCTGGACGCCTCCCTCGTGAGGTGTTCCGGACATGTCCCACCCAGAGGAGGCCCCGGATAAGACCCAGGACATGCTGGAAGGACGATGTTCCTCGGCTGGCCTGGGAACACCTTGGGATTCCCCTGTAGGAGCTGGAATAAGTGGCTGGGGAGAGGGAAGTCTGGGCCTCAGTTCTTAGGCTGTTACCCCTGTGACCCGACCCAGGATAAGGAGAAGAAGATGGATGGATGGATGGATGGATGGATGGATGGATGGATGGATGGATGGATGGATGGATGGATGGATGGATGGAAGATATATTGTGCAGTCCTGGCATGTGTGTAAACTCCTTTGGTTGAAACTTGGGTTTATTCTCTCTGTCTCAGGTTTGTGGGCTTGTGTCTCGTGAAGGTCTCCATGGCCTTGTGTTTGCTGATGGCACCGATCAGGAGGCCATCGCCCAGATCCTAGACTTCCTGTCTGTTCAGACACAGCTTCCAGTTTTGGGTGTTCATGGAGGCTCCTCTATGATAATGGCTGATAAGGTGAGTCACCTACAAAAAAAATACCTTAACCCTTTTTGTGTTCAAAATGTTTGGCATTTGGAATAACACACATCAGTGATGTGTCATTTGTGTATGACACATAGATAGATAGATAGATAGATAGATAGATAGATAGATAGATAGATAGATAGATAGATAGATAGATAGATAGATAGATAGATAGATAGATA
>NW_006800341.1:147081-162494 GCF_000485575.1 Poecilia formosa
AGATAGATAGATAAAAAACTTTATTAATCCCTTTGGGATTTACCCTCAGGAAAACTGTAGTTCCCGTCTCCTACAGAGCACCAACACATCAAACAATACATCAGTAATTGAATGAAAATGAAATTAAATGAAAGATGGTTTTTGTTTTGCATTGTGATGGTTTTTTTCAAACCAAAAATAGTTTTGTGACATGATCACCAAAACAGGAAATGAACACAGTACTTATAGTTTTTCCTTGGCTTTAGGAAGTTAATGGGTTGTAAAGTAAAGACCTGCTCATGGAATATGTCAGGTGAGTGTTTGGAAATGTATTGGGACCATAGACAAAGGATATGGGCACTTATAACCTCCTGGGTTTTTTTCTATCAAAGATGTTGCTAATTACTTTTCGTCTCTTATTTAGTGGAAATATTGATGTTAATGAGATTTTCTCCAAAATTACAAGCATTTTCAAGCTGTATAGTTCCACTATTGAAAGTGGGGAGCTAAAGTTCACAAATGACATTGAAATAAAACCCAGTCTAACATTTGGTTTGAGGTGACTCCTCTGGAACCTGTTGAAGGAAAAATATCCCAACTTCAGAAGATGTACTTTTAACTTAACAGTGCTCTTTGGATTCAGTCTGTATTCTCTCACATTTAGATCATCAAACCAAATTTTAGATCTACCATAACTGATTGACACCCACTGGTTCGCAACCAGCTTCTGACGATGAGCAATTTTTATACATTTGTGTCATGTGGTAGATCTCAGGCAGCTGGTGAGAAAATTTATCTTCTAGTCTCAAAAGGTTTGGCCTGGCTTAAAGAAGCAAACCACCTTCAGCTAATGGGTGAGCATAAAACACATTTCATGTCAAAACAGAGGGGTAGAGCAGCGAGTCAACAGTCAGACCATTAAGTGTCATTTGTGATGACTATTTGCTTGTTTTTTCTTGTATTTTTTATGTATCCCCCTGTGCCTCTTTTAATTGTCCCTTGGAGATAAATAACGTTTTTTTAATTGAATTTAAAATTAATTGAATTAAAGGTCATAAGGGAAGAACAAGTTATCTTTTACAGACAATTAGCTGTAGCAACACTGTTTTCGTGTTTTATCATTTTGATAAAAATCTTGAGACAAGACGTTTGACTGCAGATGGTATCTCAGCATTAAAATGTTCTTTACAAATACTACATATGGCCTGTGTTGGGACTTTTCAGGGCCAAACCACATTTTTCTTGAGATAAAGTTTTATCTATGTTTTACCATCATGGAGAAAATGAGAACTGTTATGTTCAGAAAAATGCATGATCACTGGCTAATATAATGTATTATCCATTGAAGCCACTTATGTAAAGTTTTCTTTGTGAATAACTGTGCCGATGCCCATGTATCCATCAGAGTAACATTGCTGGTCAGAACTGGAGCAGGATGCACATAGAAAACATATGACTATGATGATACAGGTCTTATACAGGTACAAGCTTGGACACAATCAAAAAGGAAAAGATGAAACTGTCTTTTATTGCTTAACTCTTTTCAAATGTTCCTATGTTGAATAAGTAGCCAGATGGATGTGATGTTAATAAATGGATGCTGTAGATAACAAATCCACACACTGTAGTGTCTTTGTACAGTCAGGGGAAGATGTTTTATAGAACACACAGCATTCTCAAGTGTTTAACTTTTATTTTAGCAGACAATCATGCGTTGTTGTAAAAAAGCCTTTTATGTCTGGACTGAAGCTGAGCAAAGCAAGACTGAAGCAGGAGGTGGAAATAGCTGTATCATGTCATTACTTAGCAGGTCACCAGCTAGATTTTTTGTTTTCATAAAAGAAATAAAGATGTACTTTATTATTTGGGCTTTGTTTTGTTTTAGTCGATACTCAGCACAAAGTTACGGGTGGACATATCTCATATCTCTCTCTTATCTGAATTTTCCCCCTGGTACTGACTGTAGAGCTTTCTGACTGACAGACAAACTGAAGAAGCTTTGATAAAAACACAACTGGTTGTTTAGCTTTTAAATCTCTCAGGGCACAAAAGACAAAAGACAGGAACCAATAACTGCTGCAATACAGCAGTCTTTTGAAGTTGAAACTGACTGGGGATCAGGCACTGGTGTGTATGTGTGTGTATGTGTATCTGTGTGAGAAAAGATAAGAAGTAAAACAGAAAGTGGGGGAGAGAGGTGGGAGTGAGTTTGAAGGTTTGGGGACTGCAGTGGCAACTTGAAGGTCAGTGGCTTAAACTTCCTGCTGAGAACAATGACAGAAAAACTAAATAAAAGATGTCTGTCTTGTCTTTAATCTGTAATGTTAAGATGCCATTAAACAAGGTACTTAAGCCCCTACTGCTCTAATTGAACCTCTCAGTGGCCAAAAGTACAACCATATGGACTTTTTTTGGCAGCTTGCAGTTGAGAAGCGCCACTGTTTGTGGCCGGTAACTAACCAGCCTGTAAAACTGTTCCTGTGGGCCTGTCCTAGAAATGAAATAATTGTTTTCTGTCTGGTTTAAAGTAAGGGCCAACTACCAGAGAGGTAAAAAATCACAATGAGACAGTAAATCATCGAATAGACATTATAAGCTTTTCTCTTGGTTGCATAGGAGATTCATTTAAAGATAAAAATGTGTGAGGGGTCAATGACCATCTGGTCTTTAACTGGATTTAAGTGGAAAATACATAGTGGTGTCATGGTTATGACCTACGGTAAGTTTAATTTAATTTAATTTTTTTAAGAAAGACATTATTACCTTTTTGAATACAGTAGTAGTTTATGTTTTTCTGTTCTCATACAGTAGTAAATGAAATCCCAGCAGCTTATTGTCTTCTGGATAAAGAAATCCTGGAATCTCCTCTCCCAGTCATGTTTAGCTGTAACAAAGCTTTTTAAATGGAAAATATTGTCTGATTTCTGATTGTGAATTTTTAATTAAGTTTAATACACCTTTAGTCAGAAACAGTTGGGGAAGTTTGCTTGAAAAATTGCTGAAGAAATGAATCATTATTCAGAGCTGTGGCCTTTATTCTTCTGCAGATTGTCTGATTAAAACATTGAATAGACTCATCAGATGTATTAACGTGTCACAGTCTTGGTGCCAAACACAAGCTCAGTTATGGAGGCCATGGATTTTCAGTGAGGTTGCCACATGTGTCGTGTTTGACACTCAAACTGTGATGGCGACAGCACCACAATGAACAATGTCTCAGCGCTTTTCAGCAGCTTTATTAGCTCCCTACTAATTTCACAGCATCAAACACATTTAGGCATTAGTGTTGTGAAAACTTACACAACATAACAGCCTTACACCAACAAACATAATCTGCTCTGAAGACAAAATGCCTCAATATATTATGTCTCGGCTGCATAAATGCTGCTTTATACCTGCTTTCTGCTCTGATAGATCAGTGGTACCAGGAGACAGAACTTGAATAATTCACTTTTATTATTGTGGAGTAAAAAAAAAAAACAAGGTATTGTTAGGAGCCTGACCAGCTCCACAGCCACATTCATTTAAGATTCTTTCAAATCAATTTTATACTTAAGCAGCATCAATCCATACTCTTCCCAAGGTACATTTAGCTTTTAAGCTGTGTTTAGTAATTTTCTAGACAGATTTCCTCACAAGGAGCACAATATCAAGTGATGCTGCCCAGAAAGAAGATTTACGATTCAGTTTAAGATTCAAGCAAGCGGCTCAGTGTTCTAAAATAATGGACATACAGCACACGGAGGCGGGCAGAACAAGTGTGAAATACTTGGTGTTAAAGCAGCGTTAAGCTGCCAAAATGTAAACTTAACTGTCATGATTATGACATATTTCAAGTTAAGGCTTTCTCCAGTTGTCATCTTTATCAGCTATTCAGCAAGCCTTAGACCCATCACTGTGAATCACATAAACAGAAACAGACACTGCTGGTTCCCCCTGAAAACTGATAAATACTGTGGAGACAGAACCTTACTCAAGAAAGCCTTTATTTAAAAAAAAAAGATTTCTAATAAAGAAGTAAAATCCTTTAAAAATATATTTAGTTTAGTCTTAGTGTTTTTATGCAGAATTTGAACAAATTTAGTTAGAAATACATATCTATATTTTGTATTTGTCGTGTTATTGCAGTTTTACCCAGGGATAAACTACCTTACCTAACTTAACAATAACTTTGGTTATACTTTATTATGTTCATGCAAGGGGTGGGTGATGCAGCCAAAAAATTAATATATTCATGATATATTTTTAAAATACCTCGAACATGATGTCACATTCCTGCTCCACATTTCCTGCTTTTTCTTTTCTTCTCTTTTTGGAAGGTAATAAGCACTGTACTTTCAACTCTCACTTCCACTGATTTATTTAAATGTTTATGAGTTAGAAGACGTGACTAGCTGCAGCTAGCTAGCTTTCTCTCTATGTTTCTTCATCATATCGTTGTGCCTCTAGTCAACCGGATGCTGTCAAAATGCACAGGAAATATTTCTTTTGTTTCATAAAACTCTGGCCCTGAACCTTTTAACAACACTTAAATCAAACACAAATAACAGATACCTACCTGAAGGAAGGCAGTGATTTGCAGATATACAAGGAATTATGTTTCATGAAACAAACTGTGGTCTCAACACACCTCTGGAGACTTACCAGGACTGCTGTCTTCATTTCCACATGGTCATCATCAGGGAGCTTTCACTCTTTGGTCTGACTTCTTGTAGTGTCTACCTTTCACTCTCTTCCAGTGAAACTTTGTTTTCACTGTAAAAGAGCACATTGTTATGCATTTTAGTGCATAACAGTGAAGAATTGTATACAGAGGGCTGGATGATGTGCTCTTACATTCGCTTCAGGGAATGTGGTATGGACAAGAAAAATAAGCACGTGGAAACCCGAGAGATGAGCTAGATTAGCTGGGAATTCTGTTCTTACATTGCCAAGAGACCACTCTGGGAACGAAGACATGTTGTTGGCTTTGCCCCATCCCCATATGCGCTTGCTCTTCCTCCGCCAGCACTCTTATTCTATTCTCTTTACTTCCCAGTTCTTAGTGTGTGTGTTGGGGTGGAGTGGGGGGTTGGGCAGGGGGAGGGGTAGGAGGTCACAGTATGTAGCATAAGAACACTAACATGCTGAAATGGAGGGTTGTTAATTAAACATGAATGTTCTTTCTGCTTTGCTCTACCTCCATGGCAGGATGCTACTCTCAGTGTCTGCGTGTGTGTGTGTATGTGTGTGTATGTAGGGGTGTGTGGTTTGGAGAGGCTGTGTGTCCCAGCTCGGGATGTCCCATATTGGTAGGGCCATTTGCCTAGGTTTTCTGCTGAACTACTTTAATATTTTACACCTGCTCCCCTCACCTGCTGTCACTAGCAGAAGACACACTGCTGTGTCATTCACTCCCAAACTCCTTTAATGCTTTCACCTCTAATTTATTCTCCTCTGCTACCTTTTATGTCTTCCTCTTCTCTCTGTCTCTATCTCTCTCTGTCTTTCTGTCTGTCTCTCTCTCACTCTCCCTTTGTCTCTCTGCCTCTCTCCGTGTATTGTCTTTTAATTGTCTTAACCTCCTGGCTTATTTTATCTGTGGCTGTTATTCTCAGGTAGTTAGGATACAAAAAGATCTGCAAGTCACAGTTTTAGAAAATCTCCCTAGCCATCAAATCTTATGAAGTGAGATCGAATGAAGTTTCTCTTAACTTGGTTTATGAGAAAAATACAGTTAGTAGCTGGGATGATACAGTTAGTGTAGTGACAATAAAGAACAGACTCCAGCCCTCAGTTCTGATACTGGCTGTCATTCTCTAGCTGCATTTTCATCACAGGTCTTGAGATCGAACTCCTTCTAGCTCAGCTGAGGAGCAGAGCAAACGGAACTGGTGGCATGTCTGAGATAATTCTGTTTTTCTATGCAGAAGCTACAGCTGCTATGGCCTAACAAAAAAAAAAGTCTTACCATTTGCATTTTAAAAGATGTATTTCCACAGAGAAATGTGCTAAATTTGCAAAGGTCCTCAACAACACAATAAAAATTCTGTCTTTTACTAAGAAATGACTGAACCTCCATATTCACAGCTAACATCTGGAAGGACAAACACAGCCTGGTTTCTCTGCAGAGCAGCAGCTGTTAACAGTTGCTGTTGAGTATTTATTTCTTCTCATTCAAACACTGTTGTCCAACAATCTGAGCCCTGCTTTGATTAAATGTCTAGAAAATATACTTTCTTACACCCAGCTCCTGCTGTGTGTATTACAGGCTGTGTATGGCTACATATATTCACACTGAAAAGCTTTCCATCTGCACTGGAGGGAACATCTGGTCTTAGTGTTAAAAACTAAGGGGTGCCTTACTCGTTAGAAAGCATCACTTACAACACCCTTCAAAGTTAATGGGGCACCTGATAAAAATATGACCAAAGCCTTTAATACATTCAACTTTTAGAACAATAGCAAGAAGTTACATTTTTGGTAACACTATATTTGAAGGGGTGTGCATAAGGCTGACATAAACATGACATAACACCTGTCATGAACATGAAGGATTGTCCATAAATGTTTATGACTGTTGTCATTCTGTAAATAATGACACTTTTTAAAAAAGGTTTTATTGTCTCTAGTGGCCTTTATTTGATAGTGAATTGTCAGAAAAAAAGGTAGTGACAGAAGGGGGAAGACATATGGCAAAGGTCACCAGGATGGGAATTGAACCTATGACGGCTGAGTCGAGGACTAAGGCCTCCATATTTGGACTATACTTAACCCCTGCGCCACCACAGCACCCCATAATCACACTTTTAAAGCAAAGTTTCACTAAAAGTCCATTAAAAGTGCCAACTTTGCATTATTTGGTAAATAATAAAACTTCTAATGCTAATTTTCATTAAGAGTAAAAGTGTCAACTTTGCATTAATATTGTCATTATTTACCGAATAGCACTTCATGACAATACTCATAAACATTTATGAAGACTCCTTCATGTTCATGACAAGTGTTATGTCATGTTTATGGTGGTGTCATGTCAGTCCTATGCACACCGCTTCAAATAAAATGTTACCAAATTTTCTATAAGAAAAAAAACAGGTAAAGTGCATGTTAAAGGTATTCACCCCCTAATTTTTTTATTCTATTTATTTTACAAATCAAACAAAATAAAAACAAACAAAAAGTGTAACAAAAAGTAACTACGTAAATATTCACTCCTTTTAAAGTAACTGACCTAATTCAACAGAGGTCCAGCCAGATGGTGCTAGTTGTCTCACAATTAGAGGAATGGTGGTCCGTCCAGCACCAGCACTGATGGTGCTGGAGGCGTTAGTCCTGTAACCAGTGGGTTTCTGGTTTGTCTTAGTTGTTGTATCTTCGGGCAAGGTACTTTATCCTCTTTGCCCACTGGTGGCAGACAGAGGTCCAGTGGTGCCGGTGCATGGCAGCCTCACTTCTAGAAGACAGCTGTTACCACCATCAGCATGTGAGTGAATGACTGAACGTAGAGTAAAGCACTTCACACTATGTTCAGTCATTCAACCGTTCACACACACATTCACATGCTGAGAGTGAGAAGCTACATTGTAGCCACAGCTGCCGTAGGGCAGTCGGACAGAACCATTTCATAATGTGCTTTTTTAAGATGATCAAAGTTTCGATGAACATTATTTTATTTTCAATGGCATTCATTTTTCCTGGTCTAAACATATTTTGTGACAAAGGATGACCATTTCTCCTAGCTGTTCTTCGAAAAGGGAAAGACAAGACATTCAAATGAGGCTGATATTTCATTTATTTCCAGTTGGAAAACATCTGCAAGAAAGTCATCATTTTTCTAATTTGCCCATGTCTTTGGTAAGAACCATTGTTAAAAGAATAAAATGACTTCAGCTTTGACAAGAAAGGCTAGATGACAACCCATTTTTATCTTGCAAATAGTTACAGAAATGTCTAAAGTTCACTGTTAGAGAATGCCAATTAAAAGTTGGGTCACCAAATCTCCTAAATTTTACTGAATGGCAGAGCGTCATGTGTGTACTTAATCTTCAGAAAGTGAAAAGACCTATGCCTTGGAGACCAGGAGCAGAAAATGTAATTCATCATGATGCCAGAAACATAAAATGTATTAGAAACTATGAATCTAGAATCCACTGGCTCAAGTTTAATTAGAGATTGATCTACTTGACAAGTGTGAATATGCAGGGGAAGCAGAAGACAAGATTAACCATAACAAACTGGCTAACATATGAAAGATTAAAGGCAGCAGTAAACCTAATCCAACATGGCCTCTCAAAGCACAGCCATAAAAAAACAAACACAAACAAAACAGTGATGCAGAAATAACAAAAAGAAAAAAATTCATAAACATCTTGCTGTATTTGCCATTGTCTGTGTCTGGAAAGCATGAGTCCCTGCTGACAGCAGTGCAATTTTGATGAAAACATTTTTGGTTAAAAATAACTTATTCTATGAGATGCATCAGTACATACCAGAAATATTCAGCAATGATGACACAGAAGTCTTAAAATACCAGACACTTGCTTTTTTTATACCAGTTTTGTTATACAGTGTTTAGAAAAAGTATTCAGTCTCTAGTCCCTGGGTCTGTTTTTACCCTTTTATTGCTTTTACATAACAATCATGATAAACAAAAGGTGTTTTTTGACTCCCCCTCCCCTTACTAAAAACTACAAAAAGCCCATTTCTTATTTGTTCAAAATAACCCTAGTTGAATGAACGCATTAAACATAAAATAGGTGATTACATAAATATTCACCCCCTTCAAGTCAGTATTTAGCAGATGCACATTTGGCTGCAGTCACAGTACAGAGTCTGTGTGGACAGGTTCCAGTCAGATTTGCACATCTGAACAGCTCAGTGTTAAGTAATGAGTTCTCAATTCTTCCTTTCAAAACTATTTAAGCTGTGTGAGGTTGTGTAGGAATCGGCAATGAGTGGTCCTGTTCAAGTCCTGCCACAAACTGTATCCAGTTGAGATCTGGGCTTTGACTGAGCCATCCAGAACATCCGGCTTATTGTCTTCAATCCTTTTGTGTAGCTGCGGCTCCAGGTCAAAGTCTTTCTTGAAAATAAATGTTTTCAGAAGAAATACTTCTCTTGCAGATGGAAACAAATTGTCCTCCAGGAGTTCCCTTTATGTTGCTGCATTCATTTGACCTTCTAACTTGACAAGCCTTCCAAGGCTTGTCCATAATGCTGCCATCACATGGCTTCACAGTGGGGATGGTGTGTTTGTGATGGTGTGTTACTTTACTCGAGTAGCAACATGACTTTCCTTCAACACAGGCACAAAAATAATGTTGCTTCTTAAGTTTGTAACTAGTATAAGATGTGCAGCCTCACTACTTATGTTGTTTTTGTTTTTGTGAAGTTATTTTGACCTGCCTTTCAGGCAGACTTCATCATCAACTTTCAGCATGGACTGCTTTTTCTTAAAGGAACATTATCACTGCTCTTTAGTTCAGCATGTGATAAAGTTTCAGATCCATGCTTCTTAAACAAACTTTCATCAAACTGCACCATTATTTAAAGAAACATTCATTAACGATCTGTCTGAAAGGAAACCACCTGAAATGTATTATCTCACTTACTTAAATGTGTGAAAATTGCATATTCTGGCTAAGTATCCTTCAGATGTCTCTTTAAATAATTTGCAATCATCTGTGCTCTGTTTTTATTAAAGCATGAAGCTAAAGCTGCAACATCAATAATCACTGTGGAAAGAATCAACACTCCTGCACACATTGCTGAATCTAGCAGTAGGAATCTGTACATACATTCATATTTTTTTCTGTAAACTGCTGAATAAATTCCTCAAAACATTTAAACTGTTGTATAAGTTGCAGCTATCTGCTTTTCTCAGAGAAACTCCATCTTACAGTAAAGCAATGTTTTGTCAGTTCCAGTCCTCCGGCCCCCTGCTCTGCATGTTTTAGAGGTGCCTCTGTCTCAGAACAGCTCCTCCAAATTATTGCATTACCTCTTCTGTAGCCATCAAGTATCGCGGAAGCCTGTTCAATCACCCACAGATTCAATTCAGGTGTGTGGCAGAAGGGAAACACCTAATAAATGCGGCAGCAGAGCTTGAGGACCGGAATTAAGAAACACTGCCGTAAAGAAAGGGCCTCACTAAATGCCAACATTGATTAGCATTATAAGCATTTCACTCTTCGCCCGTAAGGCCAATTCAGTGAGCCACAGGTGTCTTCTAATCCTTTATCCTATAGAAACCATATTTTGCTTACCTGACAGAACTGCAGTGGCTTGCTTTGCATCTCTATGTAGCCGCCAAGGAATCGGACTTTATTGGCTGGTTAGAAGTAGCTCGATTAAGGACAACCATTGTCTGTTATTTCCAACAATTACAACTACTTGTTTCAGTTTGGGAAACACAGCCAAAGTACAGCATTAGAGCACTGAGTGATGTTCTGCTGAAAGTCCTCGTCTCAGCATAAGTTCATTTGCACAAACATTTCAACATGGTGGAAGCTTTTCCATGCAGCAACCAGTTTTATTTCCAGCAGAATACAAAGTACGTGGAGTGTTTTATTTTAGAAAAATAAAATCTTGCAATGAAGGTTTTGTCACTTCTAATTATTTTCGATTTTTGTACAAAGTTTTAAACTTCCCTTAATTAATTTGTGCTTTGCTTTTAAGGAGCCAGACTTTATCAGCAAAGCAGTTGTGTTGCTTATTGCCAGTAGAGCCTGTTGCTCACTGGTTCTACAAAATAACTGGATTGACTTTCCATAGCCAAAGAACCAGCTCAGCCTCTCATCATTGTGTTCCCATAAACAGCTAAGTTAGTAAACATTTCATTTTTCAAAACAATTGATTTAATATTTTGTGAGCACTGCAAAACAATTTACAGAAATCACAAAATTCCTTGAAACAGACTCCCTCAAACCTTAAGATTAATTTACTAACGCTGAACTATCAGGATTTATGAAGTCTTCTCCATCCTGACTGGTGATCTCTGTTCAGTACCTGAAAAAATAAGAATTACACAGCATTTCCAGGGTTTACAAAAGAGATATTAAAGGACTGAAAATGTTTAAGAGTTAACTGAGAACAGGTGTTTCCGTGGAAGATCTAGCTTAGCAATTGAACCAGTTCTGGAAAAAACATAGTAATATTTTGGAATGGTCTTAAATAATTGGTACAGCATTTATGAAAGTTGTTCAAAATTCTTCTTTGGCCTTTTTTCATTTTCTTTTTCTTTTTCGACCTGTCATTGAACTGCGCAGAAGAACCGTTTGTCCAGCAGATCAACAGTTCTGAAAGTCATGTCTGGGAAAAATATCCTTGTGACATCTGTAACTTTAATGTTTCATATAGGCATTACAATATAAATAACCGTTAGAATAATTTTCTCTACCACTTTTTGTAAATAGGCTATGATCTCAACATTTCTCTTTTTTTCAAACAAAACAGAAACAAGACCAGATTGTGGTGACATTTCTGCGTAACGTTGGCCTGGTGTCATATGAAAGCAGACCACCGTTATCTGTACCGCTGAAGGAAAACTCCTTCCAGCAGCAGCTGCTGTCCAGCAGCTTGGTCTTCATGGTCCTGCCTGGCGATGCTGCTGTGCAGCCCCAACAGCCTAAGCTGCTTTAACACTGCAGCAATCACTCCAGCTCATCCCAGCCAACTCTTATTCTTACAACCAGTGGTGTTCATGAGGGAAAGAAAAGAAGTTGGCCCTTTTTTACTCTTGGGTACAAATTGCCCTTTTCCAATACCAATAAGAAAAAGTTATGGTTTTCTCGCCACCCCTCTCACAGAGCATGACCTCCTCTGGCTAGAGAGTCAAGCTAAAGTTAAGACTTTTATTTATATTCAGCCATATTCCTGAAAACTAGCTGAGCAAGGCACAATGTATTGTCTGTCTGGGATTAATCCAAGGCGTCATCTGTGACTTTTGAGAGAAGTGATTTGACTCAACAAAATACCGACATCAACTTGGGTTCCCGGAGTTCAGGGTAAGTAAATGAATGCTATCTTAAAATAAATAAATAAATAAATAAATAAATAAAAGAAATCATCTTCCAGAAGTCAGAATAAGTCACCAGTTTAAAATGTGTTTGCTACATCTGGTTCCAGTGATAACAGGAAAATAATGCTTCCTTCCTTTGAGTGACATTATGTGTGATGTTGCGAAAAAAATTATTCTGCGGCTAAACTGTTTTTTTACAACAAAACATACTCAACATGACTCAGCATTGCATTACTCAGAGATAGGCTGAATGCTGTAGCTTTTCCGTTGTTTCGTTTTACCTGCAGGCCACTGATAAATTCATCTACAGCAATGAAGCGGTCGAGGTATGACTGCGTTAGTCAAGTTGGTGAAATAAATCTAAAAACTCATATTTTTAAAATTTGACAAGGAGAAGCTCAGACTTAATAAATCGAATGAAAACTTAGTTTCTTACTAAAATTCTTTTAATTCTTTAACTTTTTAACCTTTTGTCATTTAACAGTTACAATAATCCGTGCATTTTATTGGGATTTTATGTGACAGACAAACCATAGTTATAAAGTTGAAGGAAAAGGATCCTTGGTTTCTAACATTTTTCATTAAAATATCTGAAAAATGTCACATGAAACTCCATCAGACCCTCCTGAGTAAATGCTTTGCAGAACTACCTTTTGCTGCATTAATAACTGAATGTTAGTGTGGCTTTTAGGGTATCTGTGTCATGGTCTGTGTTTCTGTGTATTAATTGTAGGGATTTTCTGTGTTCAGTTTCTGTTCCTGAGAGTCTCTGTATCTGCGTCTTCCCCTGTTGATTAATCCCAGCTGTGTCTCATTCCTTGATTACCCTCCCAGTGTATTTAAACCCACCCGTTATCTTTGTCTCTTGTTGGATCCTTGTCAGATGTCAGAAGTTTGTTAGATGCTTGTTGTGTGTTTGTTGTGTATGTCACGTCATTGTTCGTCTGCCTGCATGCCCTCACAGTTGAACTGTATAGGTTTAGCTTTTGCTTCCCCAGTCCTTAGCTTCTCAGTTGCTACCGGTCTTAGCTGTGTGCTAAATCTCTGCTGTGCCGCCTGTGTATGGACTGTGTTTGAGCTCTTATCATTAAATTCATAATTTCTTCACTACCTGGGTTCCTGCGTTTACTCTCACCATCTCTCAAAACAACCCAACCATGACAATCTGTGCATATCTTTATGCACATCTAGAGATTTGTTTTCTTTGCCCATTCTTTTTTTATGAGACTTAAAGGTGTCAGATTGGATAGTTTCTGTGAATCATAGTTTTGATTGTCAGTTGCATTTAAATCTGGACTTTGACCAGGCAGACACTTGAGTATGTTCTGAAAAAACATAATTGTTGTTTTGGTTTCATGCTTAGTGAGTGCCCTGCTGGAAGGTAGTGGATGTTTCACAGTGAGGTTGGGTATACAGCGTTAGTTTTATTCCAGTCAAAATTCAGTTTTTGACTCTTCTAACCATATTAGTACCTTGGATCTCTCCAACTCAACTCCTCTGACTGTACCACGGGCCCTTTGGTCACTTCTCTGATTATTGCTCTTCATTTTGGTGCACGGCCACTGCAGGTTTGATGTTTTGATCGTTCTTTGCATTTCCAGATGATAGACGTTGGGGCCATTTTTGTTTCTACTTCATCTACTCCCTCTTGGTCCCACACTCTTATCCTTTAGGGATATTTCCTATCATTGGTATAGTGATGCTATCCAGCTGTTAATTTCTTTCCTTGTAAATAAATTCTTGAAACTGCATATTTTACAAAGATACCTTAATACAATCAAAATTTGTATGGCCAGCAGTTTTCTTCTATTAAGTGAAGAACAAACTAAAGCACTTATTTTTGCACCAGAAATGATAGCCATACAGAAAGAATATCTGAAAAAATTGTTGGTTGATTATCAGGTGCATTTCAAGATCCTTGTTTCGACCTGCAGATCTCTATGTGGGCAGACACTGACGTCTTCGTCCCCACGCCTCTATTAGGGTCCTGTGATCAAACCAAATGAAAGACAGAAAACGGAAGGAGATAGAGCTTTCTCTTCTGTAGCTCCAGGATAGTGGTGATGATATGGTTATCATAAAGAGGAAGGAGGGGTGCTTATTAATAAAATCACAATACGATCATAAAAACCTACTGCAAAACTTTACTCCAACTATTAAATTTCCCTTACCAAGGCCACAGACATAATCTGTGTGGGGGGATTGTTTATGTTTGGTCTATTGACCCACTGACAGTGTGTTCAAATTACAAAAGTCTTTTCTGGAAAATCTTGTCTGCAGAGTAAATTCCCTCATGTAACCATTTGTGTCTTTATTCGTCTTCTCTGCCCATGCTGGCGCTGAGTCTCAGTTGTTTGCTCACTAAAAATGACTGCTGGAGATATCAATATCTGCTCGGCAGAGCTGCTGCAGCGGTTTAGTATACACAGTGTTGATGTCCCCTGTTGGCTGCCTGTGCTGTATGACTGAACAGCAGGATGCTGCTTTCATTTAACAGTGTCACATACATTAAGAGAATTACTTTGACTAGACCTACTGTCCACCAATGCTTCTGCAGGACTTTTCTGTAAAGGTGTGTGTACATAATCCTTCACAAATCCTTCCAATATGTCAGCACTCATCTCTGCTCAGCCTCCAACATGCCACAGTGCAGTAGTCATCCCACAGAAGTTAGCCTCCTTCAGAGCATTGATATATTTCCTCATCCTCTCCCCTGCATCACTGTCTCCTGACCTCCTATTTCACAGCAACCCTCTGTGTTTTTTACTTGCTCCCTTTCATTTTGTCATATCTCAGCAGCCTTATCCCAGTTCCTCTTTCTCTTGTCATTGCTTCTGCTCTCCTCCTTCTCTCACGCCCCAGTTGGGGAGGACAATGCCATGGCAATGGCAGGGTTGTGGTGTAGTGTATTTGTCTGTGTGATGTCACACTACAGCAGCTCAATAGTCGCTCTGTCTTTTTTTCTTTTTAATCCCTTTGCTCATGGACCACTCTGCTATTTTAAGATTCTATAAACCTTTTCAAAGAAGCTTCAAGGGAAAAGCTTGTCCATGCACCCTGTACCACACATGTGTCTTTTTGTGTGAACAATTCAATGTGTAGCAAAGGGAGTATTTCTATGTATTTGCTCATGTGTCATATCAACTCATCCCAAAATTTTTGGTCCAGTATTTTATAATTACTCCAAATCTGTTAAAGTCTTGGTTGTTTTGTAGATTGACTTGGTTGTAGTCTCATTATTATTTTGTTAGTTTTTTACTTTGGTTAGATTAGTCTTTTTTCTGTTCAGTCTTTTCTTAGTTATTCTAGTTTGTTCCTTTTCTTGCGTCTAGTTATTCCTATTTACTCTAGTTTATTTATGTTTAATTTGCTTCACTGTTGGATTAATTTCCTAGTTCCCGGTGTACTCTCCCCATCTCCCTGTGCCACTATATCT
>NW_006800341.1:162582-167582 GCF_000485575.1 Poecilia formosa
GTGTGTATTCTTTTCACGGAGTTGCCTGTTGTAGACGAATCATAGATCAGCTGTTTGCCCACCTAGAACCTTAGCTTGCAACATGATTGCCTAAGAGAACACAATAGTTACAGTCCTCAGTGCGGAGTCGATTTACGCTGATGAACAGGGGGTGATAGTGTTTGTATGGGGTAGGCTCTTTTCTGGCAGGTTGTGAACAGTTCCTGGAATAAAGGTGGCCATGGTGAAGCTGCAGTTGTCTCCATCATCCTTTCATGTCGATGTTTTTACAGTGGTCTCATTTTCTTACCTGGCAAAAACCTGTCATCCTAACAGGGATGTGCAAACCTTTTATAGCCACTGTATTTGCTCTGTCTGTCTGAGGTTTGCCTTTCCCCTGAGTGAAATGATGGTAAGAACCTCAAAGTCGAACTGAATATTTAAGATCATTTCTGATGTCATGTTAATAAAACAGTCAAGATCTCTAGACAGTAAGAGGACAATAAACCTGCCGGTAAATCTGGCTCATTATTACTGCAACCTAATAATATCTGAAGTCCTAAACTGTTTGATCCTGTGCCTTTCATCATATTTTTAACAATGCACAGAGGAACAATTCTCTCCCGCTCAGTGGCACTTTGTCTAGCATTTCTGAGTCGCCATGGCACCTTTCCCAACTTAAAAAACATGAGGTGAGACTGCCTCTGCACCTCCACCTGAATTCCATGAGGGGAGATGTGTGAAAAAGGAGAAATTGCTGAACACAGTCAAGGTCATGACAGAAATACAGTTTTCTGACCTCAATAAAAACTACTCAGTGCAACAAATACATTAAACATGTTAACAGCTTAGTGCTCTTCAGACATAACGAACACCCTATAAAGTATTTAGTTGCTGCTGATGTATGCAAAAGACAATTTAAAGTTGTCAACTGTTTTTAAAGCTATTTTTAATATAATTGCAGTAATATATATCCTGACTTTGCCTAATTACAAAAAGGCTTTAAGATCTAACTATATAAACAGTTCAGGACTTCTGATATTACATACATATGTGTGTGTGTGTGTGTGTGTGTGTGTGTGTGTGTGTGTGTGTGTGTGTGTGTGTGTGTGTGTGTGTGTAGCTTACTCACTTCTCTCCCATTTACCAAAATGGAATGTTGGAAATTCATCTTAAAAACCAGCAGGGATTGCTGAACGTATATTATCATCTAATTTTAAGCATTATTTCTAACAGAGTGTTCCATTGTCTGTAGTTTCATACAAAATGATTGTGTTCTGCGTTTTTCATGCATCGCCTTGGAGCATGGCTGGGGGCAGTAGCTGTTTAGTGGAGAACTCCTAACTTAATGTAACTGCTGACATTTAGTACATTTGGTCTTAAGGCACAGTGCCAGAACACCAGCTGCAAGTATTTGTCTCCAAGATCTTAATAAAATTACACCTCAAACCTATTGTACCAATACTTTGAGGTTTCAATACTGCTGGTTCTTTAGAACAGTGTTTCCCAACCCTGGTCCTCAAGGCACACTGACCTGTATGTTTCAGATGTTCCCCTGTTTCAGCACACCCGATTCAGATGATTGCAATTCAGCAGAACGCTGTTAATCAGCCATCAATTGAAATCATGTGTGCTGAAGCAGGGGAACATCGAAAACATGCAGGTCAGTGTGCCTTGAGGACCAGGGTTAGGAAACACTGCTTTAGAACACTGAACGCTGAATTTACATTTTAATGGTAATATGTTCCCTCAGGCTTACATGAATAGATAATTGGTCTGTGAAGCTGTCAAATTGTTTCTTATCTTGCAGTACATGATGTTTTTTTTTTTACATGAACTGAAATGTGATTAAAATTAACACAATTTTGTAAAACCATGTGACAGTTCATGTCACATGAATATTGTTTATTTTGTGCTCCTCTTCCACACATGATGTACATGAATGATATGTGTATAATGGGTGAATGGTGTCAGTTTTATTCTGTGCTTTTATGAGGGGTTACTACAAAGCCAGTAACTAAACACAAGCAACTGTCCACCGTTGCTACATGTTCATGCAGGGAAGTGAATTCTGTTAGTCAGGGTCTCGATCTGCTAATATAACAACTTCTTAAACCAATTGCAACAGTGAACTGAACTTGACTGCATTATTAGATAACTAGGGTCAGTTAGAATGTATGTATGTATGGCTGGACTGAATTGACCTATTTATTTTTGTGAAGTGCCTTGAAATGACATGCATTTTGAATTGGCAATATATATAGACAAATTGAATTGAACTGACCTGTATTCCACTGCTTAAGATACAAGTATGTGAAATGAGCTTCCTCTTTAGGGTCAATGGACTCAGCCTTAGTGATTAGATGGGGAGCTTTTTCATTCTTTGAAGTAGAGCTGCTGCATCTTCCCGGATGCCTCTTGTATTCTTCCCTTTGTAGGTTTTCCAGCCACGTACCACTGGGAGGAAACCCCAGGGAAGACCTGGAACTCTGAGGGCCTGTGTTTTGGTTTCGGCCTGGGAATGGTTTGTGATCCCAAAGCAGTGAGCAGGAGTGTCTTTGGGAAGAGGGATGGTTTCCCTCCTGGACCTGATTAAACTTCTAATCCTGCTGCTGTAAATTATTTTTGCATAAATTATTTATATGTATACGTGCAGAGAAAACTAGCACAAATATCTTAACAGTACATAGTAGTGAATTTCTCAATGAATCAAATAGGAAGTGCTTTTATTTTGAAGAACAGGGTGTTAGTTCAAGCACCAGAGAATAGGCAATAAATCAAATTAATCAAATACACCTTTAGCAGAAGAAGATGAATATTTCTTTAAGAGCTTTACTCCATAACTTAATGTACATTTTAAACAAATTTTAATAGTACATAAGTTGAGAAACACACTTTTACTGGAAGCAAAAGTGGGCCTGTGTAAAATTGGCCTCAATATCAACATTTGGAGTAATCTTCAGATATTCAGTCTACACACCACAAAGTTTTAAAAATCTTGATTTTGGAAAGCCTATCGGTTTCTCTTATCTTACCAAATATGTACTTTAATAATGGGACAAGACTCAATCAATCCGTCAATCCATCAACCCATCCACCCACCCACCCATCCATCCATCTATTGTCTACACCCCATTGTCAGGGGGGCTGGTCATTGGGTGAAAGTTAATTTACAGATTGTCAGTTAATCCGAGTTTTATAAAATATCAGTTTTATTTTGAACATGGTTCCTGAGAACAGAAATTCTTGACATTAAATGAAAATTCAAAGCAGCCTGGCATAACTGGAGTTCACATCACTTAATCTACTATAAAAGATGTGCAAAAACATGACACTGGAATGATGCTGGCCAATAGTGTGACAGCTAATGTCACAGTCGTGGTCAAAGACACCCACTACCCCTATGTGCTCTGCCTCGCAAGAGACTTTTTAAAAATATGTCAAAGAAACATTTTACTCATTTTGTGCTCACTTGTTTTAACAATGCATGTTTAGTAGATTAAATTTGATATAGAAATATTAAACCCTCCTACTTTTATGTCAATATTATCATCTTGTTGCAGATATTGGACATGGTTTACTGGTATTTCTCTTGCTATCAGATCTAGAAGTACTTCAGCCGCTTCAGGGACTAACTAACTTCAAAGATAAAGCACATGACAATGCTCTAGCAATGCTTAATTTAGTGTTTGGCATAATTCATAAACTCTCTGGATAGTTTTTTATTTCACCTGAGTACTGAAGGTTCTCTTCCGAGGTAATAAAACATTGTTTGTTTGTAAAAGTATCTCTAAGAGTCTGCAATTTTCTTTGCATTTCTAGTGATCACATATAAAAGTTTGATATTTATTTATGCATTATTTTTGTATTTTGATCAAAAGTGTTGTCACACCTTCAGCAGTTTTGTCATTTTCTCTTGAACTGAACAAGACTACTGTACGTTGTGCCTCCCTTCATGACTGCCTTATGACTGAATGAATAGATGCTGAATTAAACCATTAGAACTTCATACTCTACTTTGTTCAGAATCTGGAAGTGATAGTCTCATGGGTCTTGTTCCACACTAATGAAAGTTTTTCACCAGAGGAGTCTGCTGCAGTTGTAAATATTTTTTATTTCATTTCATTTTATTTTCATTGGAAGACTCTCCTGTCCTGGAGCTAGTTTTTTTTTTTTTTTTCTAGCAGACTTTTCCTAAATGAAATCTACAACCTGCCTCTGGTCATGACTCCCACAAGCCTCCTCAAGGTTTTTCTTAATATACTGCGGCCAAGTGTCATCTCTACTGTAAATAATTCTATGGCCGCTGGGCTATTTTATCATGTTACATTTGTCGGAGTAAGGAAAGACAAAGCCATTAAGATGCTGTTTTTTGTTCTTTTTCTGTTTCTGAATCACAGTTTTCACACAATGTGTTCCTTTACGTCACATATAGAACTGTGTCTCCTCAGAGTTGGTACTTTTGAAACATTCTTTTGCTGATTCTGGCTTCTGGCTCTTCTGTTCCTGTCTTCAAAGGCATTTATGCTGCCTTCACTTAAGTCAGAGGTTCCCAAACTGTGGGGCGGGGTCGCGGGAAGCCGTCTGGATGAAAAAAAAGAAAAAAGAAAAAACATGAATGCTGTATGCGCTGGGTTTTTACCTTAGAATGGCCAACTCTCTTATTCCTCTGTCAATTTGATACAGTAGAGGCTTCCACACTTCCCATATCTGTGTCCGCTATCACTTTTATCAGCAGTTAAAACCATAGACATAATATAAGAGTAGACCCCGCATTGGCCGCTCCGGCGCAGGAAATATGACGGCCATCTTGGAGCGGTATACCCTCCTACTTTGCTCAATCAAAACAGCAGAAGATGCCTCAGCACTGATGGATATTGTTGTTCGGATCGATGGACGATTGATGTGAGGGCTCCACAGACAACATTTCACAAGTAAGATGGACATATTATTGTGTATATATTGTGATTAGAATATTACTTTACTGTATTTATGTCCACCGATGAGATACCAGCTAATAT
>NW_006800341.1:172582-175274 GCF_000485575.1 Poecilia formosa
TTATGGATATATCCTTCATATAGAAAGCCGTTTGGCATTCTAACCTTTTCCTGTTACTTTGCAGAGGTTTATCTCACTGATTAGCTACTTTCACGTTTAGATGAACCAGCTTGTGAAAAATAACTGGTTGTCCCTAATTAGGTGGATGGAAAGTATGTATCAGCACTGTTTTGGGTTCATTTTCTGTCGTGCAGTTAATCGTCAAATGTTTGGACAGCTCTAATAATTGCATAGCAAACACACCCAGATGTGTCAGATGGGCCGCTGCAGCCACTGGAGATGTTGTCTTCTCAAATATAATTAATAAGTGAAAGTATTTCATGTTAGTTTAGGGAGATTTCATGTGTAGCAATTGTGACAATTGGAGTCTGTGTGAAGGGGACTGGCTCCTATTTTTGGACTGAGGTTTGGGTAGTACAGTATATGGCTCAACTGCAGTTGTTTTTATTTTGTTACCTTCTTGGCAAATAGGAAGCAATAGAAAGGAGCATTCATGGTATATGCACATACCAATCTTCTGTAGAAGACATTGTTTGGTTGTTGAGATCGAAGCTGGCATGTTAGAGACAGAAGTGCACCAAACTGGCTTTTTCTGGCTGATTTTGGTTTCCTATTTTTCTGACCTGAAAATGTCCATTTAGATCAACTTTTTTTTTTTCTTTTTAGGGACTTAAACACATACACACACAAAAAAGCATGTTTTGATAGTTAGGAGTTTTAAATGAAGGAATTACTGTAGAATCCCTATTTCATCCCAGCATTTATTTCTCTTCACACCATTTTCAGGAGAATTTACTTTTAGTTGGTTCATATTTAGAGGTGTACCTAAAATGAATACCATAGCGCTGTTGACTGGTGATAAAATGAACCTGTGAAGTTTACCAATTAATCAAAATTTATGCAGTGGTTAATTTAAACTATTGCAGAAACATTAGAGAGAGAGAAGGACTTGATTTGGAAAGTTCTGAAGAAGAAAGAAACCACTGAATTACTAAGTAATAATTTATGTTGGGGAAACATCAAACAGTAGAACTGGAAGAATATGAAATAAAACCCCTGAACTGAAGCACTTATGGGGACATCAACAGCATACCTCAAGAGGGCAGGAGTAAAATTATGACTTCAGAAACGATAAGTGCTCAGACTACACTTTATTTCCAAAAGTAGAGAGGTAATATCAGATATTAATATTAGCAAAAATAACAGAAAAGGCAGATTTTGCGAATAAAACAGAGAGCGGCCTCAAGATTACGACATAAATTAAACTTAAAAAAACGGCACCCTGCAGTTCTAATTCAGTCACAATAACCAAGCTATTGAGGACAGCATTCACCAACCAGACAAACAGGTCTGGTTGGAGCCCAAAGCACTTTTCCAAACACATCAGGGAACGGACTGGCCTCCCAAAACAAAGGATCACTGAAACGGGTAGAAAAACATTACAAAAAGGACAAAGTTTGGTGATGGCAATGGATCACAGGGTTCATGCATTTATGTCAAACCAAACATGTGTAACTAGATATCAAGTATTGTTCATATTTAGCTATCTTGGATCTCTCTGTTTCAGTGTTTTTGCTGACTTGGTGAGCCTTTACCATCAGTTCTGTCCTCTGAGTTTTGTATGAGATCCAGATATAAATACATGGAATTTTGATGCACTTTTCAAACACGAAATGAGAGAAAAAAAAACGATGTATCATAATTCAATTTGCCCATAAACTTATTAATGGAAAAGTTGTTTGTTTCCTATGTCTGATATTTATTGGCATATCTTTGCTTTCAGTTATTGTCTGCTGTCCTTTTCTGGACTTCTTATGAGGAGCTAGAGCTTCGAAGTGGAAAAAAGTCTGGCTCCTGATTCTCCTTCCTAATCACAGATGGTGCTGTCCCTTTGGTTTCATCAGTCTGTGACCTCTTGTGTGCAATTGAGCTTTTTACTACTGAGTGTGAAGAATCTGGGAAAAGGGTTAGCACCTCTAAATCAGAGGTTGCAGATTTTTCACAGACAGGGTGGCTGGCTTTCTTCAGATAACAGCAGAGAATCTGTATCAGGTGGAGGAGCTAAAATACCTGTGGGCCGTTGCCACATCTGAATGAAAGAGGGGCCAAGAGGTTGACTAAAGTGCTGTAGTTTTTACGGGGATAGTGCCAAAGAGAGGTTACAAAGACACAGATGATTTATAAAAGAGGCTTTCATGAGCTATTATCCAGAAAAATGAATCTTTGCACACACATTTTAGATAGTGCTGTGCAGCGATCTGTTTGCCATGAAAATTCAGTTTACTTGTCTAGAACAGCAAATTATCTTTTCAATGCTTCCCACTGGAAGTGTCACCTTGGAAGAGACTTTGCATTAAAAAGAAGAAAAGAGATAATTTTTTTATATCTGCTTGACAATGCCACTGAAGCGATAAAATTGCAGGAGAGAAGTATCTTAGAAGCCACTGTTTTTTACCAGCAGCAGTAGAAAAGAGCTCTGGTTTATGCAAAGACAAAGTTCTTGCGCACAAAAAAATATGACTGGTTATGACAATATGACAATCGTCAGTTATTAAGTCACTGGATTACTTTTTACTTTTAATGTTGTTTTATATTCTATGAGTTTGACTGATTATATACACAATGTATATAACACACACACACATATATATATATATATATGTGTATATATACACATATATATATATATATA
>NW_006800341.1:176088-176609 GCF_000485575.1 Poecilia formosa
AGAAGCCACTGTTTTTTACCAGCAGCAGTAGAAAAGAGCTCTGGATTATGCAAAGACAAAGTTCTTGCGCACAAAAAAATATGACTGGTTATGACAATATGATAATCGTCAGTTATTAAGTCACTGGATTACTTTTTATGTTGTTTTATGTTCTATGAGTTTGACTGATTACATATATACAGAATGTATATAACATATATATGATTGTGACTTATTGATGTACCATATGACTTGCTATTAATGGGAAGTATTAAAGTGATGTACTAGAAACAAAAATATAAAAGAAACTAATAATTTATTTTTAAAATTATAAGCACATGGCAAGAATCAATAAATGGTTCACAAATAAATTCCACAAATTGCTCCTTTTTGGGCTTCCTGCTGCTGCTAGCTGTGCTACAGTGCCAGTTGCTCTCCTTACATGAACAGAAACATTCATCCATTATTTTACATGCTTATCCTTAGCTTATCCTTACTTAATGCAAATATGAACCTTTCAGAACTTTTGAAATACTAAATGC
>NW_006800341.1:177191-178266 GCF_000485575.1 Poecilia formosa
GTTAACTTTGAAATAAATGTCTATTGGTTGTGAAAATCAAAAACAAAAATGTGTGTCTTTTGTAGGAACATGTAAACATTTAATTTCTTGTTAAATCCATTTTCTGTGTTTATTTTATGTCATTACTTAATGCAAATATGAACCTTTCAGAACTTTTGAAATACTAAATGCTTTTGCACATGTAGCCTCTGCAAACAAGAATAAACGGCAAACCTGAGGAAAGATGTAGATGCAGAAATGAAGGATGGACCAAGTAAAGAGGAGTTTTTGTTGTGTTTCTGAGGTGATGCCCGTTTTGGCAAGTCAAACTGTCTTCACTGCTCTGCTGTGCTCCTCTCCACTCTGCGTGGGTTGTTGCTGTATAAATAACCCTCTCGGAGCAGATCAGAGAGAAAGGGAAAGAGAGAGCATGATGGAGGCAATAACAGCGGAGGAAGAGATGGAGCAGGAGACAGGAGGGGGAGTAAGAGGAGGAGGAGAGGGACAACACACTAGGGAAGCAAAGAGCGAGAGAAAGTGAGAGAAAGGGACGAATGGAGGAACACAGTTGATCAGAGTGGTATTAGATGTTTGAAAGGAACAAAAAGTGAAGAGAAAAGGGAGGGAGAAAGAAGATTGAGAGGGTTTGCAGAATAATTGAACTATATATGGTTACAGTTGAGGTTGAGGCGATTTCAGAGAATGAGAAAGAAAATAAAAAAGGATAAAGAGAGAAGTGGATATGAGGTTGTACAATATGGAGGTTTTAGAAGGAAAAAAACTGGGCTTTCCATGAGTTTGTGTGGTCTAATGAGACTGCCTGTCTTAGGCTGTGCTTGTATGACACCATCAGGGTTAGTCACGGGGAAGATGATTAATAGTGTAAAGATACCGCAGCAGCTTGTCACTGCCAAGCAGCAGATCTAAGATTATTTTATCTTACATGCACAACATTTAATACTAACATATGTTCAGTATTTTTGAGTTGCAATCTTTTTCATTTTTTCATTTAATGGCCAACAAACATTCAGATATTATACAGAATATCTGTGTTAGCTAACCATGCACTTGGTCAGGTTATATTAGAAAAATTATA
>NW_006800341.1:178577-191878 GCF_000485575.1 Poecilia formosa
GGAAAGGGGGAACACTTGCAACAGGAGAAACAGGAGAAAACCAATTCATCCATTTAAATTTTATATAAATTGTTCTTTTTTATTGGTAATTTCAACATTTTTATGATCACAATTGCTTTATTTACACATTTCCTGATGGAATACATGATTGAAAGAAGACCTGGATGATGCAGTGCAGTGCAGTGCTGTGGCTCACCTCTGGGGGCGCTGTGTCACACAAGTGAATGAAGCAGGCAATTGACGCATGCCCATTGCTGTCTCTCTTTATATCGCCAATCTACTTGTTTAATTACACATTTTCTACGTATGTTAACAGTCTGATGTATTTAATGAATATGTGTGACATATTTAGTCTTTCTGTTTGGCCATAAATATGCAGTGAAAATGCTCAGGGTGAAGCAGAAAGTGCTTCACTGACAGGGGGCAGTACTGAGCCTCATAGACACAACAAACAACAGGTGCTCTTCTTCTACACATTGAAAAGACTGAAAAGAGTCAGAGTGGGGACGGGGGAATACAGACGGACCAGAACTGTTCAAGGCAAATGTCTTTGGCTGCCAGGTTTTTGAAAATGAAAGGAAAGTAGAAGCAAGGACATTTTTTCACAGCAGAATGTCAGAGGTATCCATGGAGAAGGATAATGGATGTCATATAAAATAAAGATGAGATCAGACATGATTTTTAATTTTAACCAGAAAAGAGAGAGATCAGCCAAAGAAAACAATCATTTTTATTACATTCAGAAATAAAAAAAATAGTGTCAGTTTATTAAATATTATTTTATTTTTATTGATATGATATTGTTTGAAGCCATGATTACGTATGGTCAAAATTAAAATATATTTCTACATTGAATTTTGGATTTGTCAGACTCTGGGGGAGTCTATGCCTCACCAGTCATGAACCTCTCCGCTCATCACTGATCTGATACAATGGATTTTGCTTTGATCCTGATATCTGAATTTAAAAATATGCTGATATTCATATAATCTAGAGCTATTGCACTTAATATTTAAAGGGGAATTCAAGATACTGTTCAGCCTCCTCCATTTCTTGCAGCAGGTATACATTTTACTTCTGTACCAGATTTACAAAGCTGGTAGCACTAACTGTAAGCAGGAGCAAACAATCTTATCAAGTCCAGCAGAAGCAGTATGTATCCCTTTTCAGTTAACAATTGTCATTTCTTGAGCCACAAACTGGTTGTTTAAATTATGTTGAAAAATATTCAAATTACATAGAATAACATATAAACTTTAAACCAGTTAATATTTTCAATTTTCTGTTTAGTGTAATTTTAGTCCATTCTTTACTTTCGACCTTTGTAGCTTCTTTCAGAAATTATTGTACTTTACTTTACAGTTTAAAAGAATTGTTGCATTTTGAGGCTCAAAACTGCCTTTCAGAAGGTCTGAAGGAATATCACAGAGATTAAAAGAAAAACTCTATGCAAAATATGAAAAGACACAGATGATATTCCTAAATTTAATCATAGTGATGGAAACTAGCTGGTGCAATTGAAATGGATACTTTTTTAAAACAAACATGCTTGGAAGAAATAGTTAATCATTAGCAAAAAAAAAAAAAAAAAAAAAAAAAAAAAAACTGAAACAATTATTGTTTGTGTCCCAGCAGTGTGTGATTGTGTGTGAATAAAATGAACAATATGGAACAAAATGGCCTACTGCGCTGCAGTGCTTTAATGATGGCCAGAGGTGTTGCAAGGCTAGCTGATGTTGATGCATCCCAGAACATTGCTCTTCAGACCTGCACTAATCAGCTGTTATTGGTATGAGGCTGGATAGCACAACACTTGAATCAAAGCAGCCGGAGAGAGTCCCGCATCACAAAGGCTGCTTAATAATGGCCAGCAGTGCTACAAGCCTGACACATCCTTAAATTTTGTGGGACAAATAACAGCACACTGCAGATGCACTCATCACAAATCCTGAAAGTTCTGTGTTGATTATTTTAAGAGCTATTGACATTTTGCTAGTTTAGTACACTTGCTCTCTTTTTCTGAGCTTGTCTCCATCTGTCTTGTCTGGGAAAGAGGAACAATCAAGTCAAATGTCATCTGATAGTTGCAATTCAGTTTGAAGAGATACCACTATAATCTCAATAATGGGTTTCCTGTGTATCAGCCAGCAGATTGTCATTGCACATGAAGGCGGGTAAGACTTCTGACCTCAAAAGCCAGCAGTGTTCCTAAAGTTGTAAGCATTACCTCTCTGGAGCTGTGCTGCTCTTAAAGGTTTTTTCTTTTTTTGTCTGGTTAGACCAGAAATTATTGAGACATTTTACATCAGGACTGTCAGTTTTGTAGTTTGAACAGTTTGGCTCAGTTATTCTTACACAGGCCAGCTCTTTGTGCATGTGAAGGAGAATACCAGCAGACTGGGACTCGGCGAAGGCACGGATGCAGGTGCCAAGTGGAGTGTTAAGTGCCATGTGATGCAGGCCCTTAGCTCCTGTTGCTTTAATGAGAGCAGCTCAGTCTGAATTTACCCGGCTGCTGCTAATTGCCTTAATTGAGAGAGTGACCTACATCTGCAAGATGCTTCGTTAGATTAGCGGAACAGCTGGAAAACCTGAGGAAACAAAAGGGAGAGAGGGAGGAAGGAGAAGGAGATGAGGGAACAAACGAGCTGTACAAAGAGAAAAATATGGAATCTCAAACTGATCTGATTGGTGTAATTAACATTTGATTCAATTAATTTCTATTTATTGCAGTTTATTTATACAGCGCCAAATCATAGCAAATGCCAAGGCGCCTAACAAAACAAGGAGGTCCAGTTCAAATCCAGAAACATACAATTAGGTCAGCGCAATACAACCCAAACATGTAGACAGATTTGAATTAATTTACATGCTTTCCGTTTTGATTCTTGCCCTAATACATCATCATAGCATTCAGTTTATAGCTATAAACTATAATCAATTTGTCAAAAAGTATACATTGAAGAGAATTTTACAGCAGCCTTCATTTTGAACAAACATACATTGCTCAGTTAACTTTTCAAAGAGCGATACTTTTTAAAATAGGTCTATTCTTTTCACTCGGATTAAGGATTTGTGGACCTGAATGTCAAAGGGAATGGATTTATATAGTCCTTTTCTTATCATAGCAGCCACTCAGAGCACTTCACACAAGAACCACATTCCCCCAACTGCACATACTAACACAAATGCACATTTAAAGACCTTGTCCAAAGGGGTATAAAATGACATCTGTGACTTCACTTTTTTGCTCATAACACATACATCATACTATAATATCGGAATCATACCGGAATTATTTTGGTGGTATTTGACTCTTTCTGGCTTTGCTCTTTCTGAAGAAATGTAGCAAGAGATTTTAAATTTAAATACAATTGGACAAAGTGCTCATGAGTCCCACAAAAACTGTATTGGTCCTAAGATATAACCCTGAGGGACACCATTGAATAGGACCTGACATGACATGTAATTCAAAGGCTCTGTTTGTTGAAAAGGTAAACGATTCTAAAGGTGAACCACAAATCAAATACCCTGATTTTACCTAATTACCAAAAGTCTTTAAGATCTAACAAAACTATCTATCCATTCATGCATCCATCTGTATATATATATTATCATACTGTTAGGATCACATAGCACCTTTTGTGTAAAGTGTAGTTAAGGTTTTGGAGGTGGAAAAACATGAACTGAAAGGTAGCAGACAGACACGAGAAGGAGGTTGGCAGTGACATCATGCTTTTAGAGCAGAGGCCGGCCCTCAGGCCACTGCTGAATACACTTCTAACAGTCTTGTGTACTTCCCGAGGACTGAATTATTCAACATACCCCTGATGGAAAGACTGGCTATGGTTGTGTGCATGTGACTGCTAGTCTGACTGCAGCACTGCAAGCGTGCACAGGGTGTGAGTTGATGAATTTGTTTCGAGAGGATAAAAAGAATATAAGTTATGCGAGCCTGAATCCGAATTTTTTTTTATTTGTGTGCCTGAGAGGACGTAGGAGAGGAAAGGTTTGCTCTGAGTCGCTGAATGAGCCTTTGATGTGTGGGCGGCTTCTCAGTTTACATGCACACATGCACGCACACACGCACGTCTGTCAAGTCTGTTGAAGTAAAGGGGTTTTTTTTATTTCCTGCATTCAGATAGTTTTTTGTTCTCTGAAAAATGAAATAGTGTTCAATCAATCCCCTTTCTATTCTCTGTCTCAGCGGACTGTGTTGGGGGTTCCACCCCACAACTGCAAACACACATTTATGCACACATACTATAACAGAACACTCCTAGAACACTCCTTCACTGTGTATTTTGGATTTTAAGTGCTCTCTGTATGCCCCCATTTCTTATTTTTGTGTGAGGTCTGCATACACGTGAGTCTTTTGTGTGCTTTCCCTGAGTGTTTTGTATGTATGCGTGCATGCATGCGTGTGTGTTTGTGTGTGTGTGTGGACAGTGAGATCTGGGGTTTCATCCTCTGCTAATGATCTCCCAGTGGCTCAAACTTCTGCGAGTTGAGCAGAAAGAGGGAGGAATGTAGAGGAAGGATGGAGAAAAGGAGGGATGGAGAAGAAAACTGTGCCTTATCAACATAATCACCATTGTTGTCATCATTAATCCCCCAATATGGACTCACTTCACTGTTCTTCCTCCTGCACTATATACCTAAGAGGATTTGCACACTTCCCCACATAAGCAGGAGCAATCTCTTTGGCTGCATGCTGAGCTTCAGCATCAACCGACTGGTGAGGGAAAGATGGACGGAAAGAGGAGTGGATGAACTGACAGATGGATGCAGAGAACTGGCATTTGATGTGTCATATTCACACTTAGCACATGCACACAGACAAAGAGATGTCAGCTTATTCTGATGCTGTTAAGCTAGGGTTAACACTTCTGTCTTATCAGTTGCTTTTATTTAAAAAATACAGAAAAGCAACTGAGAGTAATGTGATATAATTCCCTTTACTTAAAAAAGTTGAAAATGTCTGTGAATCTGCATCAAGCAGTCAGGTGTTTGTTACCAGTTAATATGACAGATGACCTTCACATTTTTCAATCTCCTTTTAAAAAACCCATCAATGATGGAAAATATTTGGTTAATGCTGCACCTGCTTGAAACACTTATACTGAACTGTACTCGAAAAAGCTTTGAGTTTGATGGCCAGTTTCCATGTTGGTATTTTCCACACCATAATTTTCTAAGCACCTAAGCAGCTATGTAAGCAGGAGAAATATGTGTGAGACTGGTTACCTGCCTAAACATGGAAGGGAGAGGCAGAGCATAGCAACCGCTCCATAAACGTAGACAAAACTGCTCACTTTTGTCGAGCATTTTATTATTGACGTTTTCTACTGTTGAAACGGCATGAAAGCCATTAGGGAGTGATTGGTCACTCTCATAAATAAAACTTTCTCCTTCACTCACCATGCAATGTGTTATATTTCATAAAATTATAATATGAATGCATTGTTTAACATTAAGTGAGTTAACATTATGCTTTATCAGTTTTCTAAATAATGTAAAGCAACCCAATGCAGTTTTTTTCACATTGAAATAATGTAAAAATAAATAAATAAATATGATAAATTAGGGCTGAGAACAAGTTCTTACACTGTAAAAATGAATGTCCACCTGGTGCCTTGAAAATTTAAGTCAATAACAAAATTGTATTGGTTTTAACTCAAAAATTAAAGTTCATGAAGTTGATTTAACACGAGACAAGTTGTGTAATTTTTTTTAAGTTCATTAATCTTGAATTGTGGGTTTTAACTTAATGCTGCAATTTAAACCAAATAATTATTTCGCAATATTCAAGAAAAAAACTGCCCTCAGCTAGTTAAAGAGCACACATTTCTCCATTACCCATTCTCCACATAATGAAGTTAAAATAACCACTTATTTTACTTTAGAATAACTTAAATTCTCATTTTGTATTTCACGAACAAAATTTCTGATCTGATAAAGAATTTTATTAAACATCATAATGAATTACACTCAATAACATTTTGTGTGAACAGGACATAATAATGAATACTTTGCTTTTTCAGTTTGCTTTATCAATTTTCAAGGTTTAAAAACCATTAGATGCAATAAAATAAACCTTTGCCTTAATAACACACCAGAGTCATATCAATGTGACACACTTCCATCTCACTCACGGTGTAACAGAGGATGCCGCTAAGCACTCTGGGAAAATAGTTCAGACTCCTGTCTTTTTCTTTTTTCATTTTTTTAGTGCTTATCTAAAAACTCTAGTTTATTCAACTCTTAGATGTTTGACAAATTCATAAAAGTTAACACAACTTACTACTGTAAGTTTATCATTCACAAACTCACACATTTAGGTTCAAAATCTAAAGTGTGCTAAATTTATTTGACTTAAAGAATAGAAGATAGTAGACAGAAATAAATGCAGCTCAAATGTTTTACAGTGTAAGGACTTAAGAATTAGCATCATATTTCAAAGTTACAGACCCTCTAGCTAGTTTGGATTTGATGAGAAAATGTTGATTCCAGTCAGACTTGAAGCTTTTGAGCTTCTGAACATGGAGACTTCTTCTGGCTTATCTCCTTCCCTTTGTCTTTCGATTTGTTCTTCCTGTCTTCCTCCTCCTTCCCTCCTTGTTTACTCTAAGCTCATCTTCTTGCTAACATGGACTCTAAAGCACTTCTCTCAACATAGCACTTCCTCGTTTCCCTATACTCTCCTCAGTCTTGCCTTTTCCACATCTCCGTTTTCTCTTCCAAATATGTAAAAAGATCTGCCTCACTAACTGGAGGCCTGGTAAATTAGTCCTCCTCTATTCCCGCTTCTCTAATCTATTTGTCCAGGCGTTCATGCCGCCTGGCTAAGCGCATTTCTTTACACCCACAGAAATGGACCTAAAAATGCATGCTCGCAAGTGCAGATTCGCCTCGTTTGTGCGCCTGTGTGTTTATCTCCAGGTCGGGTACTGGCTAATAGGGCATAGTAGGTAATGGCAGCCACAGCCTATTATCTCTGCTCTGCTGTCTAATAGCCACTGGCTTAAAGCATCTGCCATGTAGCTGCTCTAACTCCCTCTGTGGACACTTAACAGCTTACTGCATACATCCATAAGTACATGCACACACACACACACAAACGTGTACAACTACTAAAGATGCACATCAAAAAAAAAAATAAAAATACACACATTGCCAAAAGTAATTTGCGTGCGCATGTGTGTGGGGGTGTATGTGGAAGAATAGTTTATGTAATTGTGGTTATCATCACAGCTAACACACAATGCCCCAGCATTTAGCAGGCTCTCCTTTCCTAGGGGACCGCTGTCTGTTTTTAATTAGCAAAAGAAATAGATTTACTTTTTTTGATCTTTCTGCTTTGGCTAGCTACACATTCCTGCACAGACAAAGTGTAATGTTAGTGTGGGAAGCAGATGAAAGTCCCTGACCAGTATGTGTTTGATCAGTGTATGTTTTTGTGAGGAAGAAAGGAATGTGGTCCCATCTGTAGACTGACCATTGATTTGCCATGGTAACAGTGGCTAGTGACTGTCATGTGAACAAAGGTGTTAAAAAAGCCAGACAATTGGAAAAAGAAGGGAGATGGGAGTAGAGGCTGGCCAGCAGTGGTATGAAGCTAGAGGAAGTGGACTCACCTGGGGATAACAGTCAACACATGCAAGATGAGAATAGCTTTGCATGTTTTAGTCTGTTGTTGGCTTTTTAAAAAATGTAGTAACAAGATTTCTTTTTCTTTTATCAATGTGTTTGTGTTGAAGAAAGCTAAAGTGTGTGCACAGTATTGTTGTGGGAGTATTTTGGGTATAAAAGGGCTTACACAGACCTGAGTAAGGCTTATATATAATGAATGAATCACCTTCAGCAACCATTTTTCTCTCCTCTGCTGAATTAGTGGTAGTTTTTGCTACCTTCTTTTTTTCCCTTCAAACAATCCCTGCAAAAATCTCTAAACCCCTTCTTTACTTTAGAGAGCTCCTCCCAGAATCCTCTTTACATCTAAACAAAATGCCCTTTGGATGCATCCTATTGTCCCTTATGTTTTATTTGTGGGTTTTGCAAACATAATGTTTTAGCAAACATAATGTCAACAACTCAAAAAATGTATATGCTAGTACAGTTCCTTAATAAAGTGGTTTTGTACTTTAAACCTTTTAATAATTTGACATCTTAAAGTTGCAGATGTTATTGTTGTTCCTTGGGATTTTATTGACTAGACCAAAGCAATTCATCTGTGCATTAGAAGGAAGAGGATTCATCGCTTGTACTCCATGATGTTACCTCATTTCTATATAGACANGCCACTGGCTTAAAGCATCTGCCATGTAGCTGCTCTAACTCCCTCTGTGGACACTTAACAGCTTACTGCATACATCCATAAGTACATGCACACACACACACACAAACGTGTACAACTACTAAAGATGCACATCAAAAAAAAAAATAAAAATACACACATTGCCAAAAGTAATTTGCGTGCGCATGTGTGTGGGGGTGTATGTGGAAGAATAGTTTATGTAATTGTGGTTATCATCACAGCTAACACACAATGCCCCAGCATTTAGCAGGCTCTCCTTTCCTAGGGGACCGCTGTCTGTTTTTAATTAGCAAAGGAAATAGATTTACTTCTTTTGATCTTTCTGCTTTGGCTAGCTACACATTCCTGCACAGACAAAGTGTAATGTTAGTGTGGGAAGCAGATGAAAGTCCCTGACCAGTATGTGTTTGATCAGTGTATGTTTTTGTGAGGAAGAAAGGAATGTGGTCCCATCTGTAGACTGACCATTGATTTGCCATGGTAACAGTGGCTAGTGACTGTCATGTGAACAAAGGTGATAAAAAAGACAGACAATTGGAAAAAGAAGGGAGATGGGAGTAGAGGCTGGCCAGCAGTGGTATGAAGCTAGAGGAAGTGGACTCACCTGGGGATAACAGTCAACACATGCAAGATGAGAATAGCTTTGCATGTTTTAGTCTGTTGTTGGCTTTTAAAAAAATGTAGTAACAAGATTTCTTTTTCTTTTATCAATGTGTTTGTGTTGAAGAAAGCTAAAGCGTGTGCACAGTATTGTTGTGGGAGTATTTTTGGTATAAAAGGGCTTACACAGACCTGAGTAAGGCTTATATATAATGAATGAATCACTTTCAGCAACCATTTTTCTCTCCTCTGCTGAATTAGTGGTAGTTTTTGCTACCTTCTTTTTTTCCCTTCAAACAATCCCTGCAAAAATCTCTAAACCCCTTCTTTACTTTAGAGAGCTCCTCCCAGAATCCTCTTTACATCTAAACAAAATGCCCTTTGGATGCATCCTATTGTCCCTTATGTTTTATTTGTGGGTTTTGCAAACATAATGTTTTAGCAAACATAATGTTAACAACTCAAAAATGTATATGCTAGTACAGTTCCTTAATAAAGTGGTTTTGTACTTTAAACCTTTTAATAATTTGACATCTTAAAGTTGCAGATGTTATTGTTGTTCCTTGGGATTTTATTGACTAGACCAAAGCAATTCATCTGTGCATTAGAAGGAAGAGGATTCATCGCTTGTACTCCATGATGTTACCTCATTTCTATATAGACACAGCTGTTCTGTGAAGGCCTGAAGAACATGAATGAACATTAATGAATAAACAGCCTCAAGACCCAGGAATACAGTTGAAGACCTTTACAGCAGCATTAGGTTGATAAAACAATATCTGTTTGAGTGTATGAGTTAATATTAAAGAAGGTTAGAGAACATCTCATTTAAAGTTTGACACAGACCATGCAGAGAACACAGCAAACATCTGCAGGAGGATACTTTATCATTTTAGACCAAAATTGAACATTTTGGCCTTCATGCAAAATGCCGTGTGTAGCATACTTCAGTCTCTATGGCTGTGTTTCTGCTGCAGGGAAGTTGGTCAAAGTTTATGGGAAGATGGATGAAACTAAACTCAGAGCAAAACCTGTTAGAGGCTGTAAAAGATTTGTGGCCATGCCAGAGGTTCTTCTTCCAGTAGGACATTGACCCAGAACATAAAACCACAGCTACAATGAAAGGGTTTAAATGGCAGCATATTTATGTATTTTAAAGTTATTTAAAGTCCGGCTTTAAACCCAATGGAGAATGTGTATAGAGTCATAAAACTGACTGACCTTGAACTTTTTGGAAAGAAGAGTGGACAATCATTTATTGACTCTAGGCCTCCAAAGCAGAGACATAGCCTGGATGCATTTGACTTGTCTGCCAGTGTTTTCAATGGTTTTCTTGTAAAGAAAATAAATAAATCTTGACACTTCCACCTGCCTCAAATTACAGTAAGAATTCAAGTTATTGGCTATTATACATTTTGTAACAAAATGTATAATAAAGTAAGCAATTTTTTTAATTGCTTACCTTATTTTTAATCAAAAATAAGGTAAGCCAGTGCTGTATCTTCTTTATAGTCAGGAAGAACAACGGTACAAAGGATCACTTTCATCTTCCAGCCTCTTGGTGTTTTTCCACCATTCAGATCTTTTTAAATCCAGTGACACCGCACAAGTGTCCTGACCCTAACCCTGGTAGACTGTCCTGTTGTCAAAGTGTACCTGCGGCGCTTGGCCTGTTCTCCACAACCCACCAACAGATGCTGAGGTAGCCAGCCAGGAGGGCCTGACTCACAGCATACTGCCATTTTTACAACAGGCCTAAGGTTTCTGAAGTCCAACAGAGTCACCATCAGTGTGTTGGGAGAGGATTTGAAAGAACGAGTGGTTTCTCGTTTTTCACTCACAGGAACTTCATCTATAAATATCAAACTGACAATTCTTTGATTTGTCAAGGAAGGCTGCCAGAGGGAGGAGGATGCAGGGTCCTGCACACTTCTTGAGCTGTTTTAAATTCATTCACTGGTGGGGAGAGAGAAAAAGTGACGGAAGAGTATGTCTGGCTTTGTCATTTATTTTCCATGTTGAGGGATGAAATAACATTAACATCTCTTTCTCTTTGAAGCTCCATAAGTCAAACAGTTATTATTGCTCAAATAGCTCAGGTAGCACACACACACACACACACACACACACACACACACCCACGTACACACATACACACATCTTATTTTGGACGTGCAATCCATTCTTCTTTGGCTGCTCATATCCCCGTGTGCATTTGGCTGTCACAGCCTGGACAGTCACTTCAGGTTTAATAACGCAAATAGCCTTTTAGTACTCTGGCGGATCCTGCTGTAATCTCTTCTAAACAGGTGTTGTGATTAGCTTCTGCCGTGAGCAGCATTCTGACACTTGGACAGGCAGGGCCAACCATACACAGACACATTGGCTACAACTCAGGGGAGAGATTTAACCAACGGAGCTTGGCAGGCAAACTTCTGCCCTCCTCAACAATGTGCTTTGTCGAGGTTCTGCTGGAAATTGATTTTCCCTTCGTCTGCTGAATAATTATATCATTTCTTTACAATACTCTAGTTGAGTGTTTGTAGGCTGATGCAGCAGTAAACGTGGCATAGTCAGCACCACCAAGTTCCAATTGATTTATGGAGTACAGCTGATGGATTATTTCTGTTAACATGCACAATTTTTACAAGATGACTAAAAATCAAGACCTCCTCTGTTTGCTATTTATCAACAGACTTCAGTGCCACCTTGGGGAGTGTTTAAGCAGACTTTGACTAAGTGTTAAACATGAGCCACTCTGAGAATTGTACAGTTTGATAAACAAATATAATATACATATAGGGTTGGAGGATATAGTAAAAAAATTACTTTGCTTTATAAAGTCACTACATTAAAAAATATCCATATTTATTTCAATATATACAGTCACATGATATGCTTAATGCATTACCGAAAATACAAAATAGATCAAAATGTAAGCTGATGTGGATAACAACAAAGTCTGAAATCAGCTACCAAAAGGAAATAAAGATACTAAAGACACAAATTAAACAAACTGTTATGATTCAACAGAACATTAGTTTTAAAAAGTGTTTCCCTCTCATGTTTTTTTTAAACTCAAACATTAATTGCAAAAGTAAGAATCTTGTTTAATATTTTTAAAAGGAAATCTTCCTTTTAAAAATGTTCAACACAATATATGTCACACAAAACACTGTAAACAGTAAAAAAACTTGTGCACACTTCCTAATGATCAGAGACTTTGTTCATTTTAATTTCTTTCCAGACATTTCCAATGAAGTAATGACTGAGTTTTAGTGTTTTGATATTACTTATTTACTTATTTTTAAGTAAATATTTACTGTCGTGGTAAAAAGTGCACTCTTTCATTTTTTATGTAGCAGTACATAATAAAAATATGCTTGTCCTTTTTCCCAAAAAGGCAAAGATAAATACGCTCTCAGAGCAGGAATAAAACATGACATAATTGCACTGATCAAATTTTAATAAAAAAAACAACAAAAAAACGAAGTCAAAATATGAAAGTACATAATGCACTCAGTGACTCATTGCTTTACAGAACCATTTCGAGTAATAAGAACCTGAAACAGGCTATGTATTTTTTACACAAAAAATATAGTTGTATTTTCTTTGAAGTTTGTGGGCATATATGTAGGAACAGCATTTTTAAAGTCCAACCAAAGTGAGGGATTAGACTTTAACAGGACAATTCAATACCTTGATGTGTTTCCTTTCATTCAGTTGCTGCTGTGTTTTGGACCTTTGTGTTGCTGATGATGCAGATATGGTCAGGTTCCACTGCAGACTCTCCTCCATGTAATGATTAGAGTGCTTTAAAAAGGGAATTGTACTTTTTTTTTTTACCCAGAAAGGACATATTTGGGTCAGATATCAGCTGCTCACAGATAACTTCATATACGGCTGTCAAATGACCAGATTTGGATAGATGATCTTCAAATTGCCTACCAATCTGTGTATCAGTGTATAAATGTGTGAGCGTTTGTGAGTGCGAATGGGTGAATGTGACTCTAGTATAAAGCGCTTTGAGTGGTCAAAATGACTGGAAAAGTGGTATATAAGTTCAGTCCATTTACCATTTACCATTCAATTAGAAAGTCGTAGTCGATACTGCACCATGTCACAGTGGTCTCCGGCTGTTGGACCATGTGCAGGGTACACATTTTTCTGTTCTCCCCTTATTTGTCCTGAGAGAATCTGATCAGTCTCTACAGTTAAGACTACTAACAAAATCTTTAATTCTCAGTTTACGGTTTCTAAACGACCAAGGGGGGAAAAAGATATACCTGTTAACTTAGAGAACCACACTCTCTCATTCAACTCATCGCATAAAGATTAAAATAATGTCACACTTTGATCCTGCATCAAAATAAATTAAAAAGTT
>NW_006800341.1:192191-193224 GCF_000485575.1 Poecilia formosa
TTCAGTTAACATATCATGCTCAAAATGGGGTAGGAAGAAGTGAGAACTTATAAACTCCTACCCCTAAACATATAAACTCCTTAATTTAAGGAGTATATTAAGTTAATATTTTATGTGGTACTTCTAATGTGGGATTGTCTATTGAGACCTGGTAAACATAAAAACTGACACTTATGGTACTTCTGTTTTCCTTTCCCTGCTGCTAATAATTAAAAATAATTGTAAATAGTTATACAATTTATACTGTGAAAATATATTTAAGAAGTAGATAAACTTCAGCTAAACATTTATTCATTTGTAAAATGCTGACAATTTAGCAGAGACAGTAGTAAAGGAATGTGTTGGATAGTTAAGACGAGATGCCTTTCTATTGCAAGTTGTTTCTTTAACTTAACAAGCAGTAAGAATGTTAAGTATGATTGTTTATGCAAAATCTGAAGAAAACCATAAAAAAATATAATTCCTCACTGAGTTGCTGTCAGGAAAGAAATATATTACATAGGTGTGATGGATTTTTTTTTCAAGGTAGCAATCTGTTTGCAATGTGTTGTTGATTTTGGAAAACAACGTGAGTTCGTAAGTTGTCTGTGCAGCCTGCAGTGCTATCACAATATCAATGAGCATAAGATTATCACAAAACAGTGATTGGATTTTTAAAAATTCTTGTCTGTGTATCCCTAATTGAGCGCCTGCAAGGCTGTAGTATGCTGATATGTGGATTGGTACTGCCCTGCTCTAGACACCCACGTCTGACTGGTAGGACAGTATCTAAGAAAATGAAAAATATAGAGAGATTTATGTTGACAGGAGAAGGAAAAACACAATCCAGGACATTTTGGTATTTGTTTCTTAAACACACGCAGGTCCTAGTGGCACTATTCAGTGGTTTTGCATTTTGCACGGCTTCTATAAATTGTGCTTGTCTAACCAAAACTTTACACACTCTCATTATAGGTTTGGATATAATTTATAGGGGATTAAACACACTTTACTTTTAAGCAAAATTTCAGTTTGAATGTTTCACACACACACA
>NW_006800341.1:193244-200771 GCF_000485575.1 Poecilia formosa
GATGATGATGATGATGATGATGATGATGATGATGATGATGATGATGATGATGATGATGATGATGATGATGATGATGATGAGCTTGTTCCTGAACTGAACCTGTTGGAGAATGTGTTCAGCTCATTTGCTCTGTCTAGACTTCCATCTAATCTGATCCTCTTCTGTTTGAAGCGTGTAATCTTCTTTATCCCTGACCACACATCTCTGATATTGTTCCTCTGCAGTTTGTTCTCCAGCTTCTTCCTGTACTTCTCCTTGCTGTCTCTAATCTTGACTTTGAGCTGCTTCTGTATACTCCTCAATAACTCTGTCTTGTTCCCTAACGGCCCTTTTTCTTGTTTAGAAGTTCCTTTAGGTCACTGGTGGTCCAGGGTTTGTTATTTGGGAAGCATCTCACCGTTCTGGTGGGGATTCTGCTGTCCACACAGAAGTTAATATAATCAGTCACACAGTCAGTCATGGCACTGATCTCCATGTGGCTAGCAGAGAGTAGTCCAATCACTTGCTTCAAAACAAGGCTGGCGGGCCTCTTCTGCTTCCTGTGACAACTTTCTGCAGTCATCTTATTAACAGGTACTCTCTTAACAAGGGGTTCATATTCAGAGGAAAGAAAAACAAGATTATGGTCCGATTTCCCCAGAGGAGGTCTTGGCTTGGAGACGTATGCATCCTTGATATTAATATAAAACAAATCTAAAGTCTTGTTTTCCCTGGTGGAGCAGCTGGCAAACTGGTGAAACATTGGCAGTGTAGATGTTGGAGTTGGGGATATAATCCTGCAGCCATGTCTCCATAAGACTCTATAATACTGCATTCCTTATACTCTTGCTGAGTACTTGTCAGGATTTGAAGTTCATCCATCTTGTTAGCTAATGATCTCACATTGACCATTATGATGGATGGTAGAGATGGCTTGAAATTCCTCCTTCTCTCTCTTCTCTTTGCTCCTGCTCTGCATCCACAACGCCTCCTTTTCAACATCTCTAGGATTTCTCACTTCAGTTGGGATATTATTTCAGCTTTTCCCATGTTAATCAGCTGCTTCCTGTTGTAAACCACTATGTTGCTATGGTTATGTATTGTGGCAAAATAGTAAAATTATAAAAAATATTGTGCAAAATCTGCCCAACTACACAGTATCCAAACAAGAAGGACGAGTTGCCCAAAAAAGCTATTTTCCTCCAAAAAGGCAGAAATAAAAGTTTGTAAAAGAGAAAAAAAATCTCAATGAAAGTACAAAGCTACTTCAACACACTGCTACCCTGAAAGATAAAATTTTACAACTTATTTTTTTAGTACAGACATATATTTTTCTCATATCTATATAATATGTTAGGGTCATATATGGTTTATGGTATATAAGCTATATACCATAAACTTCTTTTATTTGAGTTTATTTTGAAGATTTGTACAAGGTAAGTTAAGATCGTTCTCTTTCAGAAATCTTAAATGAGGGTAAGAAGGTTAATTATGAGGAATAAAATCATATTGACTTTGATTCTCTACTTTGAAGTTAAACTCTTTAAAACTGCAACTTTGGCAGCAAAATAATCTAAAATAATCTAAACTTTTCTGTTGGAATACTAAATGCTTGATCAGAGGTGGAAAATATGTTTTAACCGCCGTAGGACGCAATGCATTCAAACCTTATTTTACATTCTGAGGTTTCTCGGAAATGCTGTGAGATGTGTGAGTCAGAGGCTGCATGTAATGCTCTGTTGTCCATTACATGCTTGTCTGAGTTGGTGGTGAGCTCTAATGTTTCACTCGTTTGAGCCCAGCTGTGTTAGTTTGAGGTCCTGCGCTGTCTTAAATGCTGTTACGTGTTTGCATAGGGAGACCGAGACTGTTAAATACTACAGGAGGCCTAAGCACTGGGACTTCATCCCATGTTGAATACTAAAGTAGTCTGTAAGAATTGGAAAATAATGTCTGCAAGCGCCATGCACCGTTTTTTGTCAGTCTTGTAAAGCATTTTGTTGGTCTGGTCTGTGTGTTGTAAAACTGAAGAACTTTCAGTGCTTAAGGGACCACCGGTCCTTGGCTACTGAGGGTACAGCCTTTGCGTTCAGGAAGTGCTTGGCAGATGCTTTATGTTCCATCTCCACCATAGAAGTCTGCAAACTCTGCTGTGTTCAGTGCTTTTATAGAGTGCATTTTTGATGTTAATGTGCTCATAAAACCAGTATTTGCCCTCATTTTAAATGAGCTTCAATCACCATAAAGTGAAAGTGTGAGGTTAAAACAGGGAATGCTGTTTTACTTTTAATGCCTTTATTATGTTTTGCAACAACAGAAAAAATAATAAATAAATAAATAAATAAATAAATAAATAAACAAACTTTGAGTGGATGTGAGATTGGTCAAGTGACAACAATCTCCTCCAACCTCCCCAGACGTTTGTTTATGAGAAGATCTCATGAACTAATTCTTTGCTAGCTGAGGGATTTCGAGCTGTTTGTTAGTGCTTGGCTCTGCACAAGAGCTGCTGAGGATTCACGGAAATTAGGTTGCTATATGAAAGGTGCCTTGTTTATCAATGTTTCTGTTAAAGTTCAGTTTGGATGCTTTATGACCCATGTCTTTTACCTGCTCCCATTTCATTCCTTTAAAACACTAACCTGCTATTTTAATTAGACCTAGTTACATTGACAAGAGAAGCAGATAACACACATATATATATATATATTTTTTTTTTTTTTTTGCTTTTTTAACTCTATGAAACAATAGTGAAATTAGTTCTGATCATCTACTTTATTCAGTTTGTCTTTCAGTTTCTGTTTTGCATCCTGCAGCAGCTTCTATTAACAACAGGCATGTTGACATTTGAAGAATAAACATAATTTACCAAGGACTACACTCCAATCAGGCAATGGCCTCACTGTACCAGCCAGAACATTGCAACATCAGTGTTTGTTTAATGGTTACTGTAATGGAGTAGTCTATAAAAGCCCTTAAAAACTCCACATGAGCATATTCTCTGTTAGACACTATGTATTTTTAATATTTCAAAAGGAGAGTCTGGATTATTTCTTAAATGTTAATTTAAAAAAGCCCAGTAGAGATTTTCACCTTTCTCCCTCTTCATTGTTAATGAGACAGCTGCATCCCAGAGTTCAGGATGGATTTTATTATTTTATGCTTATATTTCAGCCAATTAATATTCGTTTTGCTTGGATGAGACATGACTAAAGTATAGTCCTTTTTCCCAAATGTGCTTAAAGATTGCATACTATTCAGGAGAAAAACTAGGTTGAATGAATCTTAGCTGTGTCAACTTTTTTGTGAAAAGTCCCCATGTCTGTACATACTTCAGCAAAAATATAAATTGGCAGAACAAATGACACTTGGTGAACTAAAAGTACTGCTAAAAGACCATGAAAAAAGAATTGTTAATTTCAATTTCTTTTTATGGTCATGTTTTTATTAACTGTTTTTATAATCTCATGCTTTGATTCTTTTTAAACTAAACCAATGTATGTCACAGTGTGACATACATATAATGTATGTCACACTGTGACATACATTATATGTATGTCACAGTGTGACATACATATAATGTATGTCACATACATACAATGTATGTATGAACAATTTAGTTTTGGATCACTTAAGTTTTCAGGGGTAATTGTCTTCATATTTTGTTTAGGTTTTTTGAATGTAGTGCTGCCTAAAACAAATGTGTGCAACAAGCTATCATGTCAGTTGGTAAAATTAATGGTACACTGCAGACTTTTTAGAGTCCTGACTGGAATCTGATATACTGTTGATAAAGCTGAAAATTAGGGAACTTTCAAATTCAAATACTTTGTGAAATTTCGTGATTAATGTTCAAATTTTAAATAACATTTAATTAACTGTAAGTGAAAAATCATTATAATTAACAGAAATAAAGGTTTTCAATCATCCATCTGTGTGTAATTCACCTATATAATGTGTTTGACTTAGTGACACAGTTCCTGAAATAAATGGACTTTTCAATAAAATTCTAAGTTTATTGAGCGGATTTAGATGTCTGAACAGGAGAACTCCCAAAACTAGTCTCTAACTCTTGCCATTGGTCATTTTATCATTTTGGGTTGAGGATAATGAGAACCACTAAATACACACCTCTGACATACCATGCAGTTCACTGAAAGTGAACCTGGAATCAGCTGTGGGCAATATTTTGTTGACGCAGAACTTACCATGCAAGTTTGTCTTTACTTTGTGCAATCCTAAGTGGAATGGTACTCAGCATCAACTTGGGGCCATACGGTGTCAGACCCACTTAATGTAACTACTCCATCCTATCTGACCGACCCCATTAAATATTAATATAGCACATTGCTGTCCTCATCACCATCATCATCTTCCATATCCCATGCTGGTCTAATCATGTGCATGCAAGCCCCTCTTTGTACCTCTTCTGTAAGTCATTTACTCCTTGTCCCATCCATCAGTCATTTCACCATATCAGCTGATGGACCTGCCTCATCTACTGTCACCATATAAAGGCTCTACTTCCTATTGTCTTGTGACTCTTTGTTGCGCCGGTGCTCAAACATGTGTAAGTAGTCCCTGATTATCCTGTAGATCTTTCACCATACTTTAATATTTTTAGAATCTGATTGCTGCAAACAAAAATGAAATTTGAAATGAAAAACTGTGTGTATGAGGAGTGGGGGTGGAGGGGGTGGGGCAGAAAGAGAACAAGTGAGATACTGTTGTGGTTTGGCTGATGAATTATTCAGAGGTTTGCTGGCTCATGAGAGAAGCTATATTTTAGGGCCCTTTGTGTTTGTGCATGTGCTGTGTTTGTGCAACCTGAGGATTGCAAAACTGTACATAGGTTTATTGTATTTGTATAATTAATGCACAGACTCATCAGTAAATCTCTAGGTATGTGGTTTGGAAGGAGGAAATACGTTGGACTCCAGGTGTTTGTGGGGGTTATGGGACCACAGCTACTCATGAATAGATAAAATTGGTGAATACTTGAAAAAAATGCTGCCTACTTTAAGAGTTCACACACCTAATATACACATTAATGCACACAGTAGAAACAGTCTTATGATGACTGCAGAAGCTAATATCTACAGTCTTATTTTCTGTATTGGAAGTACAGGCAATCAGCAGCAAGGAAAATAAATACGGCTCCTGGATTGGATGTTTTGCAAATGCCAGCCAATTCCGTGTAAAGTAGAATTGTGACCAGGTATTTCAGCTTTCCAAGCTGCAATTTCTTCTGAAATTATTAGATTTGTTCTATGAAAAAATCCATGAATAGGTACATTTTCTGCACATTACTTGACTTGGAGTCACATTTTACATAAAAATATGCAAATTATGAACTGCAAATAGGTGGGGATCCATTCTACATTTTTGAGTATGTGTCTTGAATTTCTGAAATATTCAAAAATCTGAGCTTCTTTGTAGACATGTCTGATTAGAAGAGAAGACACTGGTCTGTGTCATCTTCTCTTTTTTGTCCTTGATCAGTTAACATCTTCACCAGCAGGATTGTTTTTCACTCTTTTTTTCCACTTTTTTTCATTTCTTCATTAGAAATTCTTCATGTACTCTTAGCCCACTGATTCTCAGGATTGTATTTTAAATTTAAATGTGTGAGACACAATATTGAAATACTGCAGTAAGAATTTTACCTGCAGTTATCACAGGAATAAATATATGAATTTACTGATTTTAAATCATGTTTTTTTTTTTTTTTTTTTTCCCCAGGACCGAGTGATTATACAACATACAGCTTAAATCATTAACCACTACTAATATTTAATGAGATGTCTGTCCACCACATGCTTACTGTAGCCATTAACAAGTTTGTGAATAAATGTAGCTTGATATTTGACCACTCTTCCAGAATTTATGGAGTCACTTTAAATTTGTTGATTTCCACTGGCTTTTAATCAAGTTGATTGAAAGGACCATTAAATAAGATTTGATAAATTTCTTTGGCTGATTGTCCTGTTTGAACACCCAACAGTTTCCGAGTTTTGAACAAAAGATGAACAATGCTGGGAAACAATCTTGCGGAATATCCTGGAAATCAACCTTATTGAAAGAAATATGGACTGTTGTTAAAATCCTGGTCAGTGCCGAGAAACCAGCCAATTTAAATGATTAATTTTGATTTGAAGGGGAGTCAGATGTGCTGCCTGTGATATGGATTTGGTTTACACATGTTTTAAATCCATCTGAATCATTAAATTCTGACTATGAGATTGTTTTTCATTTTGCTGCACACAGATGGCACCTTAGTGTTTTTACAGGTCTATGCATTTATTTCATGGTTGTATGTTGCACCTCTACAGTTCTGTGAGGAAAAGAATCTTTATGCAGGGCCTCAAGTTAAGTTTTTTGTCAGTGTATTGTTTTTGCACTTCCACCTACTGAGCATGAGCTTATTTAAATATGCAAATAAAGGCTGGTCTCTCACAGCTTGAAGTTGGTGTCTGGAAACCCTGTTATGAGTTTTTGTTGTTTATGTGTGAAGTTTGCATTCTCTTGAAGTAGCCATACACATACATCAAATCCAAAAACAATCTTCTCCCTATCTGTTCTCTTTACCAGTTCAATCATGTTCTTGATCTTATGTTGGGTCTGACATGTCACCGGCTCATCACAGTGCCAAATCTGGCAAGCAAGACAAGCAGCCATTCCTGCACACACTTATTAGTACATTTCCTCAGAACGAAGCTGGCGGTTGTTTTGCCCACAGCTAATGTTTTCCCTATCTCTCTGATGGATTTGTTTAGTTTTTTTTTTCAGTTCTGGATGAAAAGTTTCATTTTCTTTGAGAGCTCCTTTGGCTGCATCCTGTGGATTCACGGAAACATTTTACAAATTACAAATACCACACTTTGTAAATAGATTGCAGGCGTTTCCCTTGTTTAACTGATGGACAAATTATGGGCCAAAATAAATCAATAATAAAGCTTTTAGTGGGAAAAAGTAGATGAACTAAAGAAATAGCTGTTTATTCATCCAATAAGCATCCTTATTTTTTTTATATCATTTAAATGTGTTTTGTTGGTCTGTTTTTTGTTTAAATGTTTTTTATATGTTTGTGGCTTATTTTACTATTAAGAGAAAAGAAGGACAAGGCTTCAAAATCAAGGTTGTCAATTTAAATCAGAATGAATTTGAAGAAAATGTTGCAGAATGGAAACTTAAGTTTCTGCATCATAGGTCTCTGGTTAAAGCAAACTCTGGTGCTCTTCAAATGCCAGTAAAATCAACCCCAAAGTGCAATGAGATCATGCTTGCTGTCACACAGTAATGATGTTTTCCAGTTTAGCAAATTCAAATTTTCCAATTTAGTGGTAGACTGTATTGGTCTGATGATCTGAAATAAATTAACAGTATCAAAAATGTATGGCTTTAGGAAGAAGAGAGAAAAAAATCCAACAAAGACTTTACACACAAAGAACACTACACTCATTTTGTATCGTAGATTTTTTTTGCTGCCCCAAACATAAAGATAAAAACTAAGATCAGCTGATTATTTAGCTGTAAATATAATTACAT
>NW_006800341.1:200946-205477 GCF_000485575.1 Poecilia formosa
CTGAGCAGAGCTTCACCGTATCTCTCCTCCTTATTGCTTCAGAGAGACGAGCTGCTAGCAGCGCTGATTAATCACGGCCATTCCGTTCAAAACTTAACACGTGTTCCTGGTGCTGCTCGTGATTAAAACTCATAATTATACTCCTCCAACCAGTTCTCTGATAGCAGATGGCATGTCTGTGGTCCATGACTAAACTATAATACTGTTTGGAGTTTTCAGTGATTTCTTCCCTAATGAAATTAACATTTTTTATATTTACTCTTAGATTGTCTTTCCCTAATTTTAAAATGGATCTGATGATCTAAAACATTTTGTTGTAATAAAAAGCAAAAACATAAGAAATTTGTAAAGCACACTGTATTTTAAGTGTGTTTATTTTTTTTTTTTCAAAGGCTCCTTTTCTCCCTGCAGCATATATGCTAGCCTTAGTCTAATAGATGGAACTGTTATTTTCCTTCCCATTCTACCCCTCGGCTCGCTCTGCTTCTCCCTCTCTCCTCACTGGTCTTCGTCTTTGTCAGACTGTAGTGCTTTTTGTTGTGTCTTGGGGAGGCTCAGATGACACTTAACACACTTCCTGCAATCATTAGCAACTTATTTCACACTCACTTCAGGTTTATCCATTTTAATAGGTGCTTTGGTTTTGGTGGTCCTCACTGCTGCCTCTTCCTTTCACACTCGTCTTCACTTTTCCCTCATTGCTGAGACAAAATGATTTAATCGAGGAGGGCATTGTGAATTAATGCTGTGAAATTTTGAACAGTTTAAAAGAGGATGTTCTTTAACAAGGGATATATTAACTAAATTCATATTGTTCACAATTTTATGCCACAGTCATGATAATTTTAGTACCTTTTTTTCTTATTCGAGTTAGCAGAATAGCACCACATAACACGTCAGTTGGCATGACATTAGTCTTAGGATCACTTACTTTTCAAGATAATCTGTGGCTGTTTGTTAAGTCTGCTGAGTGCTGAAGTGTATTAAGCCTGTGAGTTATGAGGCTGTTATCACCGACCATTACGGTCCCTCTTGTTGCCAACAGTCACTCTCTTGCAGTGCTGTCTCATTTGTCGCCTGAATCTCTTGCTCTTTCTGTATCTTTATCCTTCTTTCCCATTTCTCCCTCCTCTTATTCCTTCTCCCTCCTCAGCTCTTCTCATAGTCTGCCTGATTGCAAAGAAAAATCTGATTTTTGACTTCTCCGCTGTGTCTTTTCAGGATGAGAAGTCCACTTTCTTCCAGTTTGGCGCAGCCTTGCAGCAGGAGGCTCTTCTCATGCTTGCAATCATGGAGGAGTATGACTGGCATGTTTTTTCTATAGTAACATCCAAGTTCCCCGGCTATCAGGACTTCATCAGCACTCTGAAAGTGACTGTGGATCACAGGTACAAATACACCCCGAAGCCCTCTCACACACTCTGAAAATCCTGTGTTGTTGGGATGCTCATAAGTGCTGTTCCACATATTTGTTTTCACCCTGAAAGAAATATAGATGAGGTTTTTGACAAGCTTTTGATTGGGGTTTTCTTTATAATTCATCACAGAAGATGTCAGAAAATCCAACCCTACACAATATATTACAATATAACTTATTTTAGAATATCATCAAAAAATGGATTTCTTTTATTTTTTCAACTGGAAAAATAAAAGAAACAGTCACTCACACCCGCCACAAGGAAGGTAAGCCACAAGAAATCCTTTTTAAAGAAGTTGGCTGCTTTCAGAGTACTGCATCTTCATTTTATTTGAAAGGTAAAGCTCTGTATATAACTTTTGCTAAAAATATTGTTTACATGTTTGTTAAAACGGCCTCTATATTGTGAAAAGATCAATATTCTCCTCCTTCTTCAGTCTGGAGAGACTCCTGAGCTACTATTGCTGAAATAAATCAAATACACCAAAAAACAACTAATCAGAGACAGGAGGAGGGTCTTAGTGCTGTCAATCATCCTCATATACTCACTGCTCAGTGTAGTAATGGTGGAGAAACAACTTACTGTTACAAGAAAATCCGCCGCCATCAGTAGCCATGCTAACAACAGGATCTGTAACAAGAAAGAAGCTGCAGTGTAGCAGAGAGGAAGAGGGATGGGAGGATGAGGAGCACCACACGAGATTGTGATTGACTATCATTGACCATGTTTTTGACCATTGTTTGTAATTAGCGCTTGAAGAAAGCAGAGGAGCTCGATATTTTTTTATACCGTACTGTCACAACAGAGTGACAATTTCAGCAAATATGTAAAAAATATATCTATATATTTTTAAATAAAAGTTACATACTTTAGTTTTAAGTGAAAGGGAAAAGTGTGGTTGAAATTAAACCAAATAAATAGGATTGGTCACAGTCTGGACCTCAAGGTCCAGACTGTGACCTTGAGGTCACAGTCTGGAGGAGACTGAAAAGCCACACGTCCAGGTCATGAACTAGAACTGCTGCAGGACTTGTGTTAAGACTGCAGAGGCATAGGGCCAGGACCCTGAGACAAAAAAGACTGGAAACAATGGTCCAACATCCTCTTTTTAGCTGGAACTAAATTTTGCCTGTATTTTTAATTTCCTATATTTTGGAGGCAGAATAGAGAGGCTAAGAATCCAAGCTTTAAATATGTTTCAGTGTGTTCTATTTTCTGTATTAAACATCCTTATTTTTATTAATTTCTATGCAATATTTTTTATTTTCTGATTAATCTAATTTTGATTATATTAGTTATAAATTACAATCATCAAAAAATAAATGAAATACTTTTTAAATGAATGTGTTTAATTAATCTGTGTGATATTGAGATTTTGAAAGACATTGAAAGACTTCATGTTCCACTCAATCCTTTCATATCTCTAAGTATTTAGTTTAGTTTACATAACACATGTTTTTCATGTGCTAGCTTAAATAGATAAGTAGGAAAAGGTTTGAAAGTATTGTGATCATTTTCATTTATCTCTGTATCATATTTATTATTGTTTTCAAAGAAACCCAGAGCACTAACTGTCCAACACAAGTTGAAGAGTTAATTGGATTCTGCAGCCAGAAATACCAACACTTTTTTTCAGAAATGCGCTGTGTGATATCTGATTGTTAATATTTCTTCATGGTTGCTACCCAGATTAAGCACCTGTATTATTTCATGGTGTATTGTTACAGCTTTGTGCGCTGGGACCTGCAGAGTGTTGTGACACTAGATGCTGTAGATGGTGACCCCAACTCAAAATCACACATTGCCCTCAAGAGGATACAGAGCCCTGTTATACTGCTGTACTGCTCCAAGGATGAGGCAGTGTGAGTGTTGGTGTCTTTCATTTTCTGCCGTGGTATTTGTATTTCTTTGTCATATGCTGCCAGATTTCAGCTGTGAATCTGTCTGCTCTCCCTGACAGATATATCCTGGAGGAAGCTCGGTCGTTGGGTCTAATAGGAGCCGGTTACATCTGGATTGTGTCAAGCCTCACCACTGGAAATCCAGACTTTACCCCTGAGGTACTGGAGCCCACGATGTTGTAAACAGGTGGCCACTTTCAGGCGCTTTGACAGGACAAGATTTATTTCGATACCAAGCTGTTTATGCCGTCCTCTACCTGCCCAAAATTTCCTCTCTTTAGTTTACCTTGCCCAACACTAACAAGTGATACTTTAAATGAACATTGATGATTATTTTTTCATTGTTGGAGTTAATAATGGTGATTTTTCCCATTCATTGGGCTCTTTCTTTGTGTCTGAAATCATTTACTAGCCCTAAAGCAGGATGTGAAGTATCTCTGTTCAAATATTATCTAAATATAATCTAAATTAATTATTCTGTCCAAATAATATGGAAATCTGTGAAAATAGATAAAGCATCGTCTAAAGGACAGAGCTGTGCAACGTTGTTAAAATAATATTTAACTCATAATTGTATCATCATAAAAAAATAACTTTTTTAATTTTTAAGATGACATAGAGCCCAACAAGCAGAGATGTTTACATTTATAACTGAATATCACAAAATGAATGCAGAACTTATTTTATTCAGTTCTGTTTGGTAAAGAGGTAAAAGCCTTAAAATAAATTATTTTATTACAGAAGTCTAATCTTCTAAAAAGAAAATATAGAAAATCCAACCTATAATGTACATACATTTATTCAGTGAATTTATTTTTTATAGACAATAAACTGTACATTTGTTGGTGCTCCTGTTGTTAATACATTTTGCATCCTTCTTTTGTGAATAAGACAGCACTCAGTCTTTCATACCATTTCATAAACTTGGAACATACTTCGACAAGGAAGTTTTCTTTGTACAATCATTTGTGAACATCCGGCTCTCTTTTGCTCAACCCCAGGTATTAAATAGGGTCTAGGTCTCATGTCTGAGACTGTGTGAGCCTGATGATGTCTGGAATCTTTTGCTTTAGTACACATTAGAACTGAATGTTTTGATTTGTTTACTTGCTACTTTGTCATAACTGAGCTTGAACAGCAAAATTGCTGACAGGAAAAAAATCTGGCAGATTCACAAAACTGATTAGCTGGAAATCATGACTTTGTCTAGGT
>NW_006800341.1:205723-223889 GCF_000485575.1 Poecilia formosa
TGTATATATGTATACACATAGAAAAAAACGAACCATTGAGAAACCTGGGAATTTAGAAGTGTGGAATTTTGAGGTAAAAATTAGGCTGCAACCCTGAAAACCATATGTAAACTTGACATGATAATTCTCAGTGGTCACTCGCTGACAAGGTGACTTTCAGTCTCCAGAAACCTAACTTATTCCAGCATGATGAAGAAAAAGATTTTAAGAAAATCATAACCTACCCAAGAATGTCACCATGTCAGAAACTGGGAAAATGTGGTGCATTTTAGGATGTAATAACAATATAGCAGCAACCGACAACTTAAAAAAGTTATTAGTGTGCTAATTCAGTAAAATGTCCAAACTTTTTCTCATCTTAATGACATGAAGGATTAAGTCTGTTAGATACAATAAAGATGGGGAATGAGAAAGCTATAAAAACTTCTAGTCACACTTCTGTTCGGAGGTCAAATTAATCACGAATACAACAGTCTTAAAAGCAGGACATTTCTTAACATATGGTATTACAGATGCAAGTAATTGCTCTTCCCATGGTAGATGTCGGAATATATTCACTTGATCAATCAATCAATCAATCAATCAATCAATCAATCAATCAATCAGTCAGTCAGTCAGTCAGTCAGTCAGTCAGTCAGTCAATCAGTGAAATACTGTTTAGATAGCACTTTACAACAGTGACTACTGAACCAAAGTGCTTTCTATTAGTGGACTAATAAAAATAAAGAATAGAACAGAGCAATGTTCCAACATGGGTAGAAATATTAAAGTGTCACTGTCACATTTCTAAACAAAGTTTAGTTCAAGTTCTGTCTCGTTCTAAACAAATGTGCTTTAGCTTATATTTAAACAAAATGAGGTCATTGATGATCCACAATTCAAAAGGTAATAAATTCCATAGTTTTGAACCAGTGACATCACATGAAGTGTCACATCACTGTTGGACTCTGGGCTGGAGATGAATGTTTATACTTTTTCTGAGTATAAACATTATACTATAGAGTCAACACCAAACTGAGATGAATAAAGAAGGCGGAGGATAGGCTGAAAGATTTAAACAGATGAACTGATGGAGATGCTCAGTGTAAGAAAGATTCATACTTGTGGAACTTCCAGCTTTGAATTATTTTAGTATAGCAGAGGAAACTTTGACACCTCAGAGGAATACATAAAAAAAGTTACAAATTGGGGTTACGATGCTGAATTGAAGTAATTTTGCCACTGTTTTCCTTTTAGGTGTATCCCCTGGGTATGATCTCTGTATCCTATGATGACTGGGAGTACCCACTGGAGACGCGGGTGCGGGACGGGGTGGGCATTATTTCCACTGCGGCCTCCTCCATGCTACGGGAGAAGGGGGATCTGCCGGAGGCCCAGGCCGGCTGCATCAGCACGCCATCAGACAGGAGCCCAGGAAAGCTCCCACCTAGTGCCCTGCGCGGGTGAGTTTTTATGACATGCATGTGTGTGTGAGTGGGTTTATGTGTGAGCATAACCCACAGTGTAAGAAAATTGGGGTCTACAGACTTGCATAACTCAGCTTGTCTTTGTAGCTCAGTGTTCAGCAGTCTTGCATAACCCTTTTAATGTTCTAATGAGAGGGATGGTGTTGGAAAGGAAGCTGAGATGACAGCAGTGTTAAACTCTGTGATTTCTAATGACATTTAACACTGTCAGCTTTTGTGTGCAGCTTTTTGAAGCCAATTGTGTCTCCTTAGCTAAAAGACAAAACAGTAAAAGGCAGACCTTTATGTTGCTGCTGCTCTGTGTTAACTGGAGCTCAGCAGCTTCTGATGTGGATGTGTTTCTGCTTCATGACAGGATGTACTTCCAATAACTCAGTTGTATAGCAGGTTTTATCAGCTTTCTTCTTTTTGCTATTTTTGTCATTCAACTCTGTGGACAGCACACATCTCCTAGCAGCTATGTTCATGTTTGCTGTACTGTGCAAAAGTCTTGAGTCAACTGTCTTTTCCTTTGTGTTCTCTGTTAAAACACTTCATACAACTGAATCTCCCAAAATACCAGTATCAGGGAAAACTTTAATTTCTTTCAGTAATTATATCAAAAAGTGATGGCTGGACAGAGATAAGTCACCAGCCCCTATTCAGAGTTTAGGGGCTGGTGAGGTCGGGTACACCCTGAGGTACACAAGTCACCAGGGAAGCACAGACAAGACCAAAAACCATGCAAACACACAGACACACACACACACATGCACACACACTCCCACAGCTAAGAACAATTCAGAGCAAACAATCACCCTAAGTCATGTTTCTGGACTCTAGGAGGAACCCAACATTAGGAAAGAGAATGAGTTAAAAAAAAATAAAAACAGGCAAAGATATAAAGAACATTCAAAAAGTAAGGAGAACTTATGATGATGACTGCTTGAAAAGAAAATCTGACTTCGTACATGTAAAGTAGTGGTCTATGATTTGATCTATATTTGCATACGTCATTAACAGATGCCTGCAGCTGTCTGTGGTGACGGGGTCCTTGTCAGGTTCTTTAGACAATAAGAGAAGAGAAAGATGTAGAAATATGAATGCATAATCACAGGACTGTTCCATGCTGTTCGTCTTTGTGTTTCTGTTCTGTGATATTGTAACTGCCTCATGAATATGAAATGTGCAATGGCCAAAATATGAAATAATACATTCCAAAGTCTATATTAAACAAACAAACACATAAGGGTCATGTTGCTCAGCTCTGTTTATCTAGAATGAACTATGAGCTCCCTCATTAGAATAGGAGTCATAATTTTGTCATCCTCCTTATTAGTTCATTAAAATATATATTAAGCCTCCAACAATAATGGTGTTGTTAACATGCTGATCTAGTAGAACTCTTAATAGCAACTTTCTTAAACTTTATTATGTGTCCTATAACAATGTAATTTGTCTCATTAAGTTATTAGATTTTATAAAAACAACAAGAAATAAAAAACAGTGAAGCTGGATTTTGAGGTTGGATTCCTTTCCCCGAGTTGGAGGAGGTGAGACTGATTGGACTCCTGCATTGCATTAGTCTAGATTCCATCTTTGTCGGAGTGTGAACATCAGCAGCGTGAGACAGAGACAAAGAAACAAGACAACATAATCTGGCATTTAAAAAACACTATCAAATCTGCTGGATCCGACATCACTCGGGCTGCGCAGGAATTAAAATCTTAGACTTTAGTATGTGTGAGCTGTATAATAGTTCAGGTTGGAGACGAGATTTATTCTCTGAGTTTATAAAAAAAATTGTCTTTGCGATGTAAGTGGTGTTAATGCTAAAACTATAAGCTGTCACTTTTCTTGCTGCTTTAAAGTAATTTTGTTGGAGAACCTTTTTTTCTACCTCATTCATGCATTTGGAGAAGTTTTCACACCAAGGTCACATAATGTATTACAGCTACAGAGAACAAAATGTGGAACCTTTACAATAAAAGCAGGAATATTCAATGTCTTGTTGATTGAAATGCTATTTAAACAACGGCTAATTTTTTGCAATTTCCCACAAATAAAAGACCTTCTTTATTACAATAATCAAGGAAAAATAACACATGAGGACAAAAAAAAGATCTGGTTTTCATCTGGCTCTAAAATTACTGAAACTAACCTGAAAAGTGTAGAAAAACACACAATAGATTCCTTATTTTAACCCCTTGCAGAAATCAGCATGGGAGCCAAAACTTTCAAATGTACAGGTTTCATCTAAAAAATATATTCTAATCTAAATCTATTCTAATCTACTGCTACCCCTGTTTCTTCACTATGCTGTCAGCATCATAAAAAAACTAACACTCAACATAGCATCTTAAACAGTGCACATTTCGACTGACAAGCTGAGTAACACAGCTACCATACGCGTTCCATGCACCACAGACTGGAAAAAAGCCACTTTAAGAATAGCTTTGTTGCTTCAGCTAACATTGAACAAACTCCTTTGACAATAGTCCATTCCCCTGTGTTTCATGTGATGCATTGTCTCTTGTGATGTGTGTAAGGGGGTGCTTAAGTGGAGGGAGGGAAGTATGTTATAAATGTTATATGTCTGTGAGGCTTTGTTTGTGGGAAATGTTAGGAAAATATAGGAAATATTGAAGTTGCTGTTTATGCTTTTGATGCTTTACTTTTTGTGAGATGACAAAGTTATTTATATCTACAGCTTGGAATGCGTAATGACGGGTGAACAAGATTATTCTTGTAGCAGGCAGGGCTACGCTAACCAAATGAAACAGCAGCTTTGTTGGTTCTTTTAACCTATCAGCTTTCAGATTTGACTCTGTCCGGTTTTCTTGTTGAGAAAATTTGATCAACTGTGTTGAGAGATCAGATCCATAATTTGCAATTCTGAAGATATGCAAAAAGAATTTCCTAAAAAGACAGCAGAGGACATAGAGCAAAGCAGGGCACACGGGGGAGGGAGCAGGAGGAAAAACAAGCTTCCATCTTTAAAGAGAGTAGAAATAACTCTTGTTTGAAACAATCATATTGTTATTGTTATTATATTGTTATTCATTTTCTTTTTGCTATATTTTGTATTTAACTAAAAACAAATTACTGTTAGTTTTTTTCATATTCATTTATTTTAATTACTCTCTTTTTTTAATGAATCATGTCCTCTTTGCGTTTTCTCCTATCCCTTTCTCTCTTTTGTCTGTTTATTTACAGATTATTTTTCTTTTCTCATGTTCTCTTTTATTTTCCCATCTGACTCTCTCTGGAAGGTAAAGTGCCAAACAGGAAAAGGTGGCGTTAGCAAGCCTGTCAACTTCTCTCCTATTGGTCAACATTGGTTGACTATGCAGAGAAGAATTTTACATGTTCGTAAAATTTCAACTTTTAAACTAAATATGCCAAGTGTATTAATCATTTTGGATTTATTATATGTTTGCAAGGCTCTGTCTGAGTGAACAATGGAGCAGTGTTCTTTGGAACATAGCACCTACCAATTAGAACATATGACAGCAAACACCTCGTGTCAGCTGAAGGACTGATGATGAGGGTCATTTGGTTGACCACATTCTGTCCTCTGCTTCAGGCCATCTGAACAGCTGAAGCTTAGCATAATCAGGATCATTAAACAAGATAACAATTCCAAACATTGCAGCAGAGCAGAAACATGATGATGGAAGAGAAAATAATAACGTTTTACAGGCCCTGACAAACATTAGGAGTAAATCTGGTTAAATGACTCTACTTGATTAGATTTTACATTAAGTATTTATTTAATGTATAGCACCTTTCACAGACATAAAAATCACAAAGTGCTTTACAAAAAAGGAAACATCAATAATAAAAGAATCTAAAATCAATGAACAAAATTAACCAAAAGCCAATCTAAAGAGTTAAGTCTGCATTGTGGTCTGCTTGTATAGTTCTGATAATTTAACCAGTTTTTCTTGTCAAACACTTTGAGATGTTATTTGGTGTGAATTGGCGCTAAATAAATATGATGTATTAAACTGAATTACTGTGATCTTAAAAGAACAGATAATAATATCTGCACTGTAGACCCCAATGAACTGAAACATTGGACTAGAAAACATCACTTTAAGTTATTGATTTTACAATCTGATAATGTCTAGATAACTTTTAATATATTCTAATATAAAACAATAGGACTAGGAAAGAGTGAAGCTCTTTTTACAGTGACTACAGTTGTATTTTTTCCTGAGAATAAAGCTCTGGATCAAGTCCTTATACATGAATACCAAGACATAAAAATATAAATATATCAAGCAATTTTTTGAGGCATGCATTAGAACCACAGCAGTTTCAGCTGTTCAGATTAAACAGATTTTATTCAAACAGGAGGAGACAGTTTATTCCCAGAGTAAACTGTGATGGTGTTTTAGCAATACATACTCAACCACAGCAATTTATTGCAACAAGGGCATACCTGCTGCACTATGAGGAACTTTCAAACATTAAGGTATATTTACCTCAACATGCTACTAATAAATGAATCCATTGTAATATATAATAGGGACAGCTTAAATTATAGAGAGCAAAAGTGTCTATTATGTGTATTTGCGTAGGTTTATGTGGAGCTAATTATTTGTGCTTGAAAGAGGGTGTATCAACAATGGAGCTAACCCTGCAAAATGTAACAACACCACAGTATGCAATAATGTAGTAAACTGAGGATTCAAAATGTATTAAAACATTATTAAATATATATTACAGATGTATATAATAATATAAGATATAATAAAATCTTAGAATGCATTTTGTAACAGTTTATTCCATGTTATGTTATAGCATTATTACATTTGAGGAGATTATTACAATTAATCAATCAATCAAATTTTATTTGTATAGCACATTTCAGCAGCAAGGCATTTCAAAGTGCTTTACATAATTAAAATAAATACAGTATGTAATAAACAGTGAGAAAGAGAAAGAGATTTAAAAAACATAATTAAAGCGTAAACAGTGAGAAAGAGAAATAAAAAGCTGTAGAACTTTAGTTGAGACGCCGTCAACTGGGACTCCAACCCTTTGGACTTTAGTCAAAACGCCGTTTGACAAGGACTCTAACCTTTCGGACTTTAGTCAAAATGCCGTTCGACAAGGACTCTAACCTTTCGGAAACACTGAGAAAGGGAAATAAAATGAAATTAATAAATAAATAAAAAGAAAAGATAAAAACATTAAAAACATCGAAGACATCAAAATCCACACTCTAACCCTAATTTAGCCATAAACAACTCTAAACAAAATGAAGAGGTTGTTTCTTTTTGTTGTTTGCAAAAATTATAATGTAATAATGTCACTAATTATGCAATAAGCAATCATAAACCAGAGTTTGTGTTAATCCTAATCAATATGTGTGTAATAACAACCGTGTTATAGATACTACATGTTTTTTTTTAATTATTTGATCAATAAATGCCAACATTTTTTCTTTTACTTGCCTATTTAGCTTTACTGACCTGACACCTGTTACATAAATTACTTCACTTAGCTGTAAACTTCCAGAAGATATCTAGACTACTGTATTGAAACAAGTGAGGCTGCATTTTATGCCTATGAAGCAGCATCTAACTATTGCAATGAACATTTTGGGTTCCAAAGACACACTTGTTCTCTAAAACCAGTGTTTATTAAAGATACGATCCCTGCTTTCCAGCATTCATGCTGACTATGCCCAGCATTCTGAATGTTGGCAGGTTCTTGTTTTTGCTGTCAAAGTAGATAAACTGAAATGTTTTTTCGTGGTGTTGTTGATCACAAAATATTAATATGGTATATATATATCTCAAATACAGAATAGGTTGTTGAGTTAAGAAAAATATTTTAAAAATGCATACTATCATTCCATGAATGTAGTTTCTGCAAAATTTAAATAATGATCTTGTTTTATGATCACATAAATGATGCGTTCCTACATAAATTTTAAGGACGTGTTACATGAATTAAAGAGAAGTCTCCCCAAATCTCAATCAATCAAATTTATTAGTACAGCACATTTCAGCAACAAGGCAGTTCAAAGTGCTTCACATCATAGAAACACAAAACTGATAAAAACAACATACATTATGATATTTTTCACCGGCAGGGTTAATGCAAATCTGCAGTCAAATTCTTCTTTTTCATCATGACTTTCAGTCACAATATTTCAACTTATGCATTGACCTTTCAAGGGTCAACAACTCTTGAAGGGTCCCTAACTCTTGTTTTAGTAAAAATCAGAAGGGAGAGCTACTCTCTTTATTTAATACCATTAAATTAGAAATGTTCGTGGGGCTAATTTTTGTCCTTTTTGCTTTGGTCAGACGAGGTTTCTGTTGTCAAGCATCATCCGTCAACTCAGTGTCAAAATGGATTATTTAAGAGGAAGTGCTTGTCTGTTTTGTAATTTAGTCTTCTCCTTAAACTTCCTCAGATGGCCCATCTTTCTCCCTTTGGGAATTCAAGCTATTATATCATGTTTTAACCATCAGATCAAGCTTGCTGTCTGAAAGTGGTTTAACCAAAGTGAGTGTGTTCTTAGTCTCACATCACTGCTGACTCTTTTGCTGCCTTCCATTGGTTCGCTTTAGCAAGCATAAAGGTTTCACCAAAAGCCTGTTTGCACATGCAGGAGAGCTGTTTTGAGTAAGAGAGTGGGGCCACCCTCGTTGCACCAGTGACTTGTCTTTCAGGCGTACATCTGTGAAGGAATCAATGCAGAATGTTGGTGGAAGAGATATATGCCCTCTGACTCTGCCTCCCACCCACTCACAACACAGATTCACACTCTGAGGCATGCACACATGCACACAGTGGGTGAAGACAGCATTGATTTGTAGAGGATCCTCTTGCAGCGATTACAGAGTGTTTAGTGTTTTATTTGAAATGTATCTGCTCCTGTGCACAAACTGTGACTGATGTGTAACAACAGCTCCCTCTGCTCTCTAACTCTCCATGGGCCGCAGACATATGATGCATGTGTGGAACGAAGGACGAGATCTATCCTTTACTCCAGATGGTTACCAGGCCAACCCCAGATTGGTTGTCATTGTGTTGAACAGTGAAAGAAAGTGGGAGAAGGTAACAATAAAAGGGTTTTTTATTATTATTATTATTAAATTTGATGAGGATCTAAGAAAAAAAAAAAAAAAAAAAAAAAGAAGTAAAAGACCGATAAGGATTCTTGTGTCTGATTTTGTTTGTGTGCACACAGATGGGCCGCTGGGAAAACGGGACGCTGTCGCTCATGTTCCCAGTGTGGCCGAGGTATAACGCCCATGGGGATGAAGATGCTGATGAGAACCACCTCTCCATAGTTACTCTGGAGGAGAAGCCTTTTGTCGTTGTGGATAATGTAGACATCCTCACCGGCACCTGCAACAGGAACTCTGTGCCCTGTCGTAAACATGTCAAGCTGTAAGTACCCAAACACTCCAGATGTCAGTGAACTACAGCTAACCACAACTCAAGTTAAAAGTCACATTTATAAAGTATTCAGACAAAGATTTACAGACTGTGCTTCAGAAACAGCATACAGCTTTTACGCATAATATCATGTGACAAGTAGAAAGCAATTTATTTCACTTTTTTTTTTTTTGACCAGCCAAAACAGTAGAATAACTATAAAAATGTGAAAATATGTTTTCAGCCCCCATTACCACAAAGTATATCTGGACCAGTGAATTACCTTCAGAAGTTGCCTAATTAGTAAACCACCTGTATTTATGCTGTTGCTTAGAGGCCTTTGAACTTTTTTATATTTATTATTCAGTGAATAAACCACATCATGAGGACCAAGGAGAACAGCAGACAGAACAGGGATAAAGCTGTGGACGATACAAGTTAGATTATGAAACATTATCAATGTGTTACAGTGGGCTGTTCAATGTCCAGATCCGGTTATGCATTTGTGCTAAGACTTAAATTGTTCTCTATTCAATCTGTATAAGCTTAACTTGTTTTTGAAGAAAGATATGCAAAAAATATCTGTCTATAGATGTCCAATGCTGTTAGTGCTCCTCACACACACACACACACACACACACACACAAAATGTTGTCCCACAAAGGTTTTATTCTTGGGAGCTGAGTCCTTACAATGCTTTCCAGATTTTTGTTTATTAAAGGTTTATGGCTGTAATAAAGTAAAATGAGGAAAAAAAATTCAGGTTTTATGAATCAATTTGCAAGGAATCTCACCTTTAGAAGGTGATAAGAGAATGCTCCTAAAGTAAATCCAATAAAACTAAAGCAGGTCCTTCTTCATCTATATTTGTATTAAACATCCTTGAAACGTAATCACACCTTTCTAACCGAGCTCAGTCTGTCTGACAACACAATTGTCAATCAGCTGCTCTTTGCTCATCATCTTGTATTCCATCCTGGGCCCACACATTTTCATTTTATATAATAATGACTCACCATCTGTTTATGCAGGGGACTGATATCCAGATGTATGTAGCTTTCACTGGAATAAATACTTATGGTTGGACACATTTACAAGACAGGTTCTCATTTAGTTTGATCTGGGTTTTTTCTTCTTGAACTGATAATGAATTTCTCCCTATTGCTCTTTGCTCAGATGTAATTTACTGTGCAGCCATTTTTTTCTTTCACTTCAGCTTTATTAGTGCTTTGTTTTGTAATTTAGTAATATAGATTTTGTTTTAAGTAGTGTAGCTATTGATTATACACTCAAGTTTACGGATATTACAATTCATCTCAAGTATGAATTGTAATATCCTCTTAGCCCATTGCAGTGTTCTTTATGTTTTTACACAGCATTTTACATTAGAAACGCCTCCTAAATCTGCAGCCTACATTATAATTCAAAAATACAGGAATGCAAGAATGTATCTTATCTACCTTATACAAAGCAACATTTAAAGACATCAGCTAGGAAATACAACATTGGATTTAAATGGGTCTTCCACGTAGACAATAACCCAAAGCATCCAGCCAAAGTGGTTGTTACAAAGTGGGTTAAGGACAAAAAAGTCAGTGTTTTGGTGTGGCCATCACAAAGTCCTGGTCTCAGTGCTATGGAGAAGTTGTGGGAAGATCTGAACAGGCATGTGTGAGTGAGGTGGCCTACAAAATGAGCTGCCTCATTTGTGCTCCTTTTAGATGAGCTGGAGTTCTGACTCATTCCCTCTGCAGAACAAGTCAGAACTCCAGCAAACTGTGGTGACAAACTTGTGGAAGGGAAGAAACTCAAAAAATTGGAGGGGTGTTACAAATGAGCTAACAGTTAATAATAATAATAATAATAATAATAATAAACTGAATTATGGGTGTTTTCTTCAAAAGGGAGGCAGTTGGAATTGCCAAATGAACTGAACTTACATAGCACTTTTCTAGTCATTTTGACCAGTCAAAGTGCTTTACAGAAGAGTCACTGTTCCCATTTGCACTCACAAATGCACATATTTATCCACCGATACACAGGCAACTTAGGGTTGAGTGCCTTGTCCAGGGGTAAATGGAAACATGACAGGAGGAAGCTGAAATCGAACCTACAACCTTCTGTTTGTTTTTCAGCAGTCTCTCTGTGGAAAGGTTGGGAGCTGAGATCGTGTTGGATTTTATCTGGAAGATTTTGACAGGATCACGATCCTCAAACTGACCAAAGCTTTTGTCTGAGTGAGAAAACAGTCTTCTGCCCAGAAGTCAGGGGTCTTGAATTTGCAATTTACTCTCAAGGTTTTGCTCACGATAGTGACAAGGCCTTTTTTGGGTTCCTGCTGAATTTTATTTCAAAGATCATTGTGTTATGCCCTGATTCCCATACACCGTTCTAGAGGGGATTTCCTACAAAGGATTAGCCATGGCCTATGAAATTCTTTGTCTCTCACTTAGCCAAAGGTTTTTACCCCTAAAAGTGTCAATTTATAATAATATAATCTTTCTGCTCTACTGCACAGAGTGATATGTGCTGTACATGCTGGAAGTTGTAGAAATCTGTTTGAGGTTGTCACTTTTAAAGATTCTTGCTTGTAAAAAGTTTGGTTGTGCAAGATTAACGGACGTTTTGATTGGTTCTTGATTGGTTTGGTTGGTTGTTCTGGAGTAGAGCTGAAACAACTCACTCAGCTCATCTAAATTTTATAAACTGTTACTTTTTTTGTTTGTTTCAGAAGTGTTACTGGTGGGAATTTCCTTAATATTTTTGATATTTTGCTGTTTAAACAGACTTCTAAAGATTTCCTTCACAGAACAAATAACAATAACCTTCTGAATAAATTGGCAGTGTTAATTGTAATTCTGATTTGTTCTTCTCTGACTTGTGTAATTTGTGACTTCTGCTATTTTTGCCCTCTTTAAAGCTAAACTTTAGTTGACTCAGCAGTATTAATCCAGCTCCAGTAAAGCTGCTGTTGCACGTCTGAGGCCAGAAAGTGAAAAGATGTTTAAAGTATCTTTTCCCACCTGTTCTCCTGAACCTCTCAGTGCTCTGGGTGCGTCAACTATTCTGTTCAGAAGCTATATGTGGTCTGCCCCATCGTCAACCTCTCCAAGTTCTCCTTTTTTGTCTGCCCATGTTCTCCACCCATCTTCCTCCCCTCTGCCTGCCAGTGGCCGTTCACATCAAATTCCATATTCTGGCATCCAGCACACCTCGGGAGTTGTTCACCATGTCTGCAGGCTATGATCTATCCTCTCTCACCACGAGCGGAAACTTAACTTGTAGCTCCCAGCAGCAGTGTTGTCATTATTTCACCTGGCCTTGACTCCTCTCTCAGACACTCCTCTACAGCAAAATGTCGGGAGTAGAATTACTCTGGAATATTTTGTTGTAAAAAGTACATACTTTTTGTGAAATTTTCTGTTTCCAGTAACCTCAGAGGTCCAGCTGTTTTAAAAACCAGTCACCCACATGTAATAATTTGTATGCTTCTCTTTGCACTTTGATCTTATCTACCGCAAAAGTTTTAGGAATTCATAACTGACTTAACTTGCAGTGTAAAATTAGTAAATTTAAAGTTCATTGCAAAAAAAATTAAGTGTGATCAATCGCTTCTTTTTGTATTTTTTAAGACCCCTGACTTTCTTTGAATCTTAGAAAGCTGTCTTGACTATTTTCATTGGTTGTTTTTACTCAAGTCAAAGTTTATTTATATATCAGTGCTAAACAACAATCACAACATCACAGACAGATTAATTGATTAATCTATCTATCTAATTAAATTAATTCTCAGCCTCAGACTAAAGTGTTTTTTTTAGTAAAGTCTAATCAACCCTGATCTTCTACCCCCACGTTTACCCATAGAGGTGGTTTGTTCAGGGTTATGTGTGAGCATTCTCCATGCTGGCCTGAAGGTTTCGTTTTCTTCTCATTGTACCAGCACATCTTCTACCACATAGTTGTCCTGGTGACAGATTATCCCACCTGTGCATTGGGTCTCTGCAGTGGTATTGGCCTCTTGGCTACTTCCTAGATTAATGCTCACCTTTCCCTGCCTAACAGCCCTGGGGGGAGGAGGGATGGCTAAATCGTGGTGAGTTTGCAGAAGTCCCATTTTCATGATGGACTGAATACTGCAACATGCATTGTTCTAAGTGTGGCATATATTATTTACTATCCTCAATTAGAGAGTTATTAACTGCTCAATTAGATGGTTTGCAGAAAAAAAGAAGCCTGTGAAGATTTGACTTGTACAGAAGTGTAAATGCTCCCTAGGAAAACGTTGCGGGTCTGATTGCACGATAAACTCCCCATGTGAGCTGACTCGGTCATCTAATTGTTCATGCCTACAGTCTTGCTAATCTAAGTGGTTGCTATGATGCATGTCTTTCTCGTTGTGTCCCTGTTTCTCAGTATGACAACCACACACATGCACACACACATTTTTTTAAAAAGTGAACTCCAGCATAGAAATCTTCAAAGACAGCCTGATTCACTGAGTCCTCTCCTGACAGTCCTGAGGAGAGCCATTATTCAGGACATCTAAAAAAGAATCCAAAACTGTCTGTGAGTGTGTTTTTGGAAGCAAAGTAAAAACAAAACAAGAGTGACTAAAGATTTTTGTATTACACTGCATCAGCATAGTACACAGTCTGCTTGACACAGACTAACCTAAACATTGTGTGGTGTTAAAGTCCAGTGCAAATTAATCTTGTCTGAAGAAAGCTTTGACATGAAATACAACAGTACTTATAGCTTATTGTAGGCTGTCATTACTAATGATTTACACACTGGCCTTTATCGTATTGAAAGAAATCTTAATGAAATATAAACTTTCAGCAACCGTTCAACCGTTCCTGGAGATATCAGGATGCAGTGCACAGAATGTCAAAAGCCCAGATGTAAACCCTGCAGATTAAAGGGCAATCAGCTGTGCATAACAGCCTGGCAGAAACACTAGCTCAAAGCCTTTCCCCCAGAAACAGATCAGGCTGAGCTGCTGCTCTGCCACTCACAGACAGTACATTATGGTGTTCAGAGATGCAGGGGACAACATCATTAAGAACATTCAGATCTGGCCTAAGGTTACAATGGGCCTTACACTGCTGCTGCTGCTTCATTGACTTTTTATCTCCATACGCCTCTGACAATAGATGACTGTTGTTCATGTTGATCTTATTGAGCAAATATTGTCCGATTTCACTTTATTTTTTGGATTCCTGGTGTGCTTGGCTGTGAACACATACTAAAGCTTCTACTTGTAACATATCGTATTGAAAAAGCCTTTAACATTGATTGTGTTTTTATGAAAATTTTGTTTTATTACATCTATCAATATGATAATCAAATTCGCAAAAATCAAATCAGCAAATTTCCTTTGCTGATTTGAGACATTTTGGATTTATTCAAATCCAGATCAGTGTCTAAAGCCAAAAAAGTCCTTTCAAATTCCACCCGTCCACTACACACTCAGCTTCAGGTAGCAGATTGTATTCTATTTAAGTGTTGAACAAATAGACTGAAGAACTCTCTTATCTCTACACTCATTCATGTTTTAAGCAATTAATTAATGGTCTGAGTTAAGATTACTATTGACTTACTTAAGTTTAATTTTAGTTTTAGCTCGAGTTTATATTTATTTTTGATGTATGCTATTAAATGATCTCCTTTACCTTGAGATTTTTTTCTCATTTTTTATCTCACTAATTGTTTCAGTTCTTGTGTGAATGTGTGATGGGCGCCACAACTTGTCCTTGCAAATGGCTTGCCCGTCAGGGACTTAAAAAAGTGAAGTGAACTGAAATTTCACTTGTCATACAGAGGCTGGATTACTGCCAGACATTTAGAATCAAGAAATGATTTAAGCAGAATCTGTCTGACAACCCAAAACAAGCTAAAATATCACAAAAAGGAAAACATACTCCCCTGATCTAAAGAAACCCAAACCACAGCGAGAGCCTTGTGAGAGCCTTTATGCAGATCCAGATAATAACAAAAGTACTGCCTACCAGAATTTCTATAAGAGTGAATCAACGATTCAACCAGGGGTTTACAAAGTAAACCAAAGCAACATCTAGAACAGTGGTTCTTAACCTTTTTTGAGGTACCGAACCCACCAGTTTCATATGCACATTCACTGAACCCTTCTGTAGTGATAAATAAAATATGATTTTTTTCCCCCCAAATTCAAGACATTAGTTGGGTCACCCCAAGATCACTAAGTCTTCTTAAAAGGTAGAGTCTCTGAGAACAGTTCTTCAAGTCAGTGTTTTCAGCAAAGTTGAGCTGACTGTACAGGAATGACCCAAGGTATTTAAAATTTGCCACAGTTTCAACAGGTTGGCCATCGAGAGAAAGTCTTGTTTATTAGCTCTACATTCTTAAGAGAATGAAAAATTAATAATAAATAATGAAGACTTTGCGGTATTCTAATTTAGTAATGTAATTATATTAGTTGTGTTACCACCCCCACGCCACTAGAGGCAGTACCAATCCCGAAAAGATGCGACTAAGGAGCAGATTTAGAAGTACACTGAAAGCTACAGAATTTGGTAAAAACTGGGGGGTTTGCTGAAGTAATTAAAGACACAAGTTCAAATTCATGCTGAGAGTGAAACTCCTTCAATCAGTGCTCCTCCACAGCACTGATTGTCTAAGCAATGTAACGTGATCCTCTGCAGCAAGTGATGGCAAAGCGGGGCTCGTCATCACAACTTTACACAAGTGTGTCTTTACCTCCGCCGAACCCCTGAGACCGACTCATCGAACCCCTGGGGTTCGGTCGAACCCAGGTTAAGAACCACTGATCTAGAAATTCAGGCCTCAATGGCCTGAATTGAGGCCTGAATTTCTAAATGGTTGTAGATTTAGTGGTTGTAGATTTAGTAATAATAAATAGAACATGCAGGAAGAATTGGCGAAGAAAGGTGAAAACCACACCTGAGCAAAGAGAGAACAATCCATGTTTTTCCAAATCATGGATTGGAACCTTGAAACAGAAAACCCTTAAGGACAAAGTCTGGCTTGCGCAGCAGGACAGTAATCCAAAACACGCCTAAAACGCCACCTTGAGATTGCTTGAAAAACAAAAATGAAAGGTGTAACAATGAGATATAGGAGGAATCTCTCTAGGCTGGTACTTTTCACAGCAGTTTTAAAAGTTACTGTCCAGCCCATAAGCACACTCTCACTTCTTCCATTTTATTGCTACATTTTTGTTGTTTCATAGCAAAAGTTAAACAAATGTGATGACAATTCGCTGTTGTTGCATGTTCACTTATGTATAAATGTGTGTTTACAGAATGAGATAAGGATTCTGATGGGCCCCAGCTGGGAAGAGATAATGTATACAGTGTGTGTGCATTTGAACCCCAGGGACACAGATCGTCCATACTCACAGATGTTGAACTCATAGTACTTTCTACTTCCATGTTTTTTTTTAATCTTTTGATATTTCACATCTTTTACTATCATTCTCCGTTTTCTGTGCTCTGTGAATCTCTCAGTTCTTCATGAAATTTTCTCTCAGATTGGATTCAGCAAAAATGCCACATGAAAAGGTCATGGAGTTACGATCCATATAAGTTACATCAAAGATGGCCAACATGGGAATGAAATTAAGTTTTAATGGAAATGCTTTTGAAAAAGGCTGGTAGGGTTTAATAGATTATGAGAATCACTTGATCCAACAATTCAATTTCTTTTGTTGCTCCCAGGTCCTCTAGGGACGACTGTCAGAAAAGTTCACTTAAATATTTGTTTTCTTTCTGTGCATGCACTGTGTGTGTGAGTGCATGCATGTGTGTGTGTGTGCGTGTGTGTGTGTGTGTGTGAGACTGCAAATACACACAGGTAAACTTTTTATTATGAAGGAGATAAAAGGAACAGAAGGTAGTGACGAAAAGGACGGCTGATTATTTAATCATGTGGGCTGGTTGCTCTGTGACTATTTAAAGCCAGCAGCATCTGCTCAGTACCCCTGTGTTTTCATCTGGTTTGGTTAGCTGGCACTGAGGGAGACACACAGCACACTGTCTCTCTCTGCCTTTCAGCAGCATTCACGTTTCCTCTGCCTGTTGTAATTCCACATTTATAGTTTGACTGAAGCGACAGATGTGCACAAGCAGCTTAGATGGTTACAAGCAGACATCTTTACTTCTGGCATGCGTCCATGTGGTCTTGTAAATAAAATCTGGTTAAAAGTGTGCTTTTTGTTCTGTGTTTGTTACAGAAACAGCACATCAGGAGGTGCCTATATCAAACAGTGCTGCAAAGGTTTCTGCATCGACATTCTGAAGAAGATTGCCAGGAACGTCAAGTTTACCTACGATCTTTATCTGGTTACCAACGGAAAACATGGAAAGAAGATCAACAATGTGTGGAATGGCATGGTTGGAGAGGTAGTATCACCTTTGTTTCTCAAAAATATAATGATGTTTACTTCTGACTTAAAGTGTCAAAGACACAGTAAAACTACTTACATGATTTAAACAGATGAACTACCATCTTGTGATGGCGCTGCCCATCTTGTGATCAGGGTAAGTCAAACTGTAAACCCTGTGTATTCAGTGTATCTCAGTAAACTTGTTTACAGTTTGACTCAGATTGGTTTATTACCATTCAGTAACTTGGAGGCAACAGATGTTCAGCTCCAAATCTTCACCGTCAGACCTTTCCTCCCCAGAACCATTGGAGTCATTGTTGCTGAAATCTCTCACAACTTCCTCTGCTTCTGTGTATTCAACCTTAGATGTTTACGGTTTGACTTACCCTGATTACGTCACAAGATGGCGCAGGCATTTGACCCAGTTACAGCGATACTCTGCATTTATAGTAGTCTGTGAGAAGGATTTATTATTAAAAGCTTTTGAGTACACAGAAAGAAAGCACAGTAGCTCATCTTTTTTTAAATCATGTCATCTTGTCAGTAACGGGATAAAACGTCATAAAACATTGAATACTATGCACAGAATAGTTGTGCATAGTTTTCTATACAAACTATTCTGTTTCCCAAGACTTGAACATGACTATGAAATTTTGGTAACACTTTATTTAAAGAGGGGTGAATAAGACTGTCATGACACCATCATAAACATGACATAACACCTGTCATGAACATCAATAAGTCTTCATAAATATTTATGACTGTTGTCATAAAGTGTCATTCGGTAAATAATGACACTTTTAATACAAAGTTGACATCATTGAAAATATCTTTGTTATGACAACTTGTCATTAACCAAGACATCATGATCTGACAGTATTACCGATTAAACTTTAAAAATTAGCTTTATGTAGTAATATTATATAGCTCT
>NW_006800341.1:225006-245842 GCF_000485575.1 Poecilia formosa
CATCAATAATCCATCGATCCGAACAACAATATCCGTCAGTGCTGAGGCATCTTCTGCTGTTTTGATTGAGCAAAGTAGGAGGATATACCGCTCCAAGATAGCTGCTGTATTTCCTGCGCCGGAGAGGCCAATGCGGGGTCTACTCTTATATTATGTCTATGGTGGGGCCAACCTAACACAAGTTATAATGGCCAGACCTCCTGTTTAAAAAGAAGCCAAAGTTTGACACCTAATACATATGAGGTATGTGTCTTATTAACTTTACATTTTCTTTGATAAAATAACATTAACTAAAATAACTTTTAATAATAAAATAACTTTTGTTTTATTCCAATGTACAAAGGGTTTGTTCTCCAGTGTGTTTCACTTCACTTGAGGTAAGACTTAATATCAATGACTCTGTTAGCATAGTATTTGACACTGCAAAAGCACTAATTGACATCTTTATAATTGTTGCTTCTAGTTAAACTTTACTTGAGGTAAGAGTTAATATTAATGATACTTAATGACATCTTCATAACTGTTGCTACTTGTTTCACTTTACTTAATGACACTGTAATAACACTTAATGACATATTCATAACTGGTGCTATTTGTTCCACTTTAGTTGATGTAAAAAAATGTTAATGAGTGTTATTAAATCATTTGACAGTGTAATAAAGCTTAATGAAATCTATTGCTTGTCCGACTTGTTTTGTTTTATTTCAGGGAGTGGAAATATTAATTATAGTTTTGTTAAATATTTTGCTTGTGTAATAATTAAATCATTATGACTAGTATTATGACAAATTTATGTCAGATCATGATTAATGACAAGTTGTCATAACAAAGACATTTTGTCTAGATTAATGTCAAGTTGTTATAACAAAGACATTTTCAATAATGTCAACTTTGTATTAAAAGTGTCATGATTTACCAAATGACACTTTATGACAACAGTCATAAATATTCATGAAGACTTATTGATGTTTATGACAGGTGTTATGTCATGTTTATGACAGTGTCATGACAGTCTTATTCACCCCCATTCAAATAAATGTTACCGAAATTTTAAGTTTGGGTGAGAAGGTTTTCTGTTTGACATTTTAACATTTTGTAAAGCCACAAAATTAGCCCTTTACACATCAGTACTCAAGCTTCCCTCTCCTCTTAGTTTCCCGAATGATGAGGCCTTTGGTCAGGTACCGATGCAGGTGAACCAGGCGAGGTGGACGCCTTGCGAGACTTTTAGCTGTGAGGGAGCGGTGCACTCTATCAAGCTGTGGTGGGTTCTGGAGCACTTATTTCATAAACAGCTTGCAGAGGAGGTTGGAGAAAAAATGAGTGGGGAGCCTACTTTCAGTGTCTTCAGGCAGACAGAGGCTGTAGATGTTCTGTTACCTGCTACAGCTTGGTAGAGTTGTCCTTTAGCTTGACGTTGTCTTTACGGAGAGCGGCACAGTCTTTGAAGCTAGCTGCCTCAGATCGTCTGTTGCCTTCTCTAAAGAGGAAGCTGTGTCTGCCTGTTTCTGTACCTGCTCTAGCTTGGAGCTAAGTATGTTAGCTGAAGATTTAAACTCAGATGTCAGATCCTGCTGCTGAAGCAATGCAGTGATAGCATCTAGCATTAAGCTAACATCCTCCTTTTTACTTCTTTTTGCGCTCTTAGAAACTGTAACTAGTGGGTAAAAAATGTAAAAAAAAAAATTAACAAAGATGTTATTGTACCAGCGGCGGATCAAAAGTAGCCATCTGTTGAGTGAAATGAGTTAAGAAGTTGAACTTCTTTGGAGCACTTTGTTGCTATGTCTGTTTTCGCATGGTAAACCAGAAGTCCTTCATTTATTTTTTAAAAATATTTATTAAAAATATATATTGCTCCCATGCAAAGAATTGTATAGTATATTAAAGATTAAAGTTTTTTTTAAAAGATTAGAAATGACTAGTGTGTGTATCCTTAAAGGGTTTGGGGGGGCTGGCACCCATCTCTAGCTCTCATTGGGTGAGAGGAGGTGCACACCCTGACATCTTGATTTTACTAGTTAAATAAAAATAATTCCCTTTCATGCATGAATTATGATCCTATAAGTCAGAAATTTTTTCCAAAGTGTTTTTGATTTTCCTATGCTATATATAAAAAGGTGGGGGGAAAGAATTGTAACTTTTTTCTAGGATTTGTCCAAATTACTAATGAAATGCCGTATATTATAAAGTGAACATATTTTGACATAAGTTTACAGAATGCATATACTGAATATTCCATTCAAATGTCATCCTAGTCTAATGATCACTACTATCTCATGCCTTTATTCAGTCCCTTTCATTAAGTTAAAGACAGTCTAGTTCCAGGTGTTATCATGGGTTATTTTCTTTATTTATTTCGAATAAATACATTTTATACTACATAATAGTAGTATAAAATCATGAACAAGAAGTGCAAAAGACACATATTTTTGTACCACAGTAATCTTAACATGCTAGAAAAGTAAGAAACTTATGAACTCCTACCCCATAAACTCATTCTATATTTTCAAATGAGCCCTTTGATTTGATAAATCAAATCAAAAATAAAAATAAACAGGTTCATTTATTTTCCATTTTATCTATACTTTTCTACACTTCAGGTGGTGTATAAGAAGGCCATCATGGCTGTGGGATCACTGACCATCAACGAGGAAAGGTCAGAGGTCATCGACTTCTCCGTGCCCTTCGTAGAGACTGGCATCAGCGTCATGGTGTCACGCAGCAATGGGACCGTCTCACCCTCTGCCTTTCTTGGTATCTTTTTGACTTTCTCTAATAAAAAATGTTTTCCTACTTGTGCATTTTTTTCTGTCTAACATCCTGCTGAGAGGACTCCTGGGGCCTCAATAATGGGGCGGTGCTTACATGGTGGCAAAATCCTCAACATGAAATGGAATATTTTATTCACTCGCTATATACTGGCCAAACTCCACTTGTACTCTGACTTCATCGGGGCCTCAAAACCCTAAGCACATTAATATTTCTACCAGAGCAGAGCAAGTGGAGCATGCCAGCTGTTTCTATTTTTTTTTTTTTCCTTTTTTGAAAAGTCAGCTTAGACAAAACAGTTTTGATGTTTGCTTCGTCTTCCTCCTCTTCTTCCCTTTCTCCAGTTGTTGAGATGACGAGAAACCAAAAGCGTTCTGCTTGCCTAATGTCTTGTGTTGTCATTGGAGCGAGACAGAGAGTGAGGGGGCTGTGGTGGGGTGTATTGGACCGTGCATGTGTTGCCCCCTGTGTATCAAGCCATGTGTCAGAATTACATATAAAAATGTGTTTCTGATGTTGCACTAATATATTGGGATGTTTTTGTATAAAGTAAAGGACGTGTAGAAAATGAATGTGCTGTGGCTGTTTATGGTTGATGATAAGAGCTGAATGCTTTGTGTGCGGGCGTGTGTTTGTGCGTGGATGCGTGTGTGTGGGTGTGTGTGTATGTGGAGTCGGGCTCAGGGTATCAGTGACGGTTCAGTATCTCTCGCACTCATATTAGGGGCACCTCAGCACACAATCTCTCAGGGTTGGCTAACCCTGGCAGTTACATACTTACACATGCAGTGACGCAAACACACACACACACACACACACAGAGGCACACACACATTGTGTGGGTTCAGCAGCTCTGGCACTCATCCCGCTGTCTGAACTCCTGGCCTGCTGCACACCAAGCACAGACTCATACGCACACAAATAAATCACACATTCATGTTGATAGTGGCGGCACATCAGATCACTTAGTTTGAATCTCATCTCTTCCACCTTCCTCTGTCTCTCCTCCTTCTTTTCCTCCGTCCCCCTCTGCCCTGAGCCTCTCCGTTTCTCAGCTCTGATCCGAGGGAATAATGAAAAATATGGAAATGTGTTCCTTCAAACTCTCTGTGACTAACTCTCTCCCTCTCCTTCCTTCCCTAGCCTCTCACTGGTGTCTCCTCCGTCATCTTTTTGTATCTCCCTCCCCCTCAACCGTGTTGCTTTTCTTGTGCATTTCCTTCTCCTCTTTGACATCTCTTCAGCTCATGGACTCAGTTTCACAAACACTGAGTGTCTCTTTCTCTCCCCAGAGCCCTTCAGTGCATCAGTTTGGGTGATGATGTTTGTGATGCTGCTGATTGTTACAGCCATTGCCGTCTTCCTCTTTGAATTTGTCAGTCCACTGGGCTTCAACCGCAACCTGGCCCAAGGCAAAGGTAGACCTGCACACACACATGTTATATGGAATATTACACCAATACTTTTACCAGCAGCAGGAAGTGGTAATTCAACGTTTTCCCCTAAGCAAGAAAAAAGTGACCTATTACTGCTGTGACTTGAATCAATTCATGCAAAAGCAGGATGACTTTCCCATTTTTTTCCTGAAGCTGCTCTCAGGAACTTTTGTTTGAATGCAACATCAAAACATAGAACCTGAAGCTAACATGTTGCCTCTGAACTCAGAGGCAACATGTTTATCTACTACTAGGTCAGTCATGAATATTTACTTTATTTACTGAAACACTATGTGGCACCTCTGTGTTTGGCTTAATGTTAATGTTATATAGACTGATAAAGCATCTCCACAGCTAAAAAGATTATATTATTAACACTGTAGCATGAATTTTCAGTATGATGATTCTATACTACTTATTTTCCTTTAAAATGATAAAAGCAAACATGCAGTTATTGGAAAGTCTTCATCCCAGTTGTCATATAAAAAAAACACCAACTTCAGTGTATTTGTTGGGATTATTTGTAATATTAAAAGACAAAGTGGTGCTTTGCTTTAAGAAAAGTCTGGTGTGCATTTATACACAGCCACATCATCTCTAAAGAAAATGCAGAACAAGCAGTGGAAGCTACTTATATATGAAGTGAACTTTAATTCCAGTTTAAATTCAGCTGTTCTTCGAGACCCTCTGTACTGTGGCCGACGTGCAAATTGCGAAATGAGCTGCCAACAGGTGCAAAAATCGAAAAAACAAATGAAACAGAAAAATGCTGCAAACAAAAATGCTTCAGTGACAGAAAATAGAAGCAAAAATCTTCCATCAACAAAATAAAAGGTTGCAATCACAAGAAATTCTGCAATGACAAATAAACCCTGCAGTCACAAGAACAAGCTGCAAGTGGGAGAAACGCTGCAAATAGCAAAAACAGCAAATTCACTCCACAAAACAGAAGTACTCCAGACCACTAGGGGGAGTCAAACAAAAAATAAACCACATCATACTGTGATATGAAGTACACTCTTCCAAAGAGTGTACCCTTCCAAGCAGCGTACAATTATTTTGATAATATTTATTCTGATTTATTCTGATAATTGGGACCTGCCATAGCAATGCATAGGGAGGGCAGTGACTGACTTGCGAGGGCTGAGTTGGCAGTGATGATGATGGACAATGACAATGACAATGATGGTGGAACTCTGAGTTACTACAGAAGAAGGCTGAGCAGAATGTTACAACTACATTACTGGTGGAACACTCAGGTACTACAAAGGAGGGCTGATTCGGCAGTTAAGAACTATAAAATATTGTAATATAATACATATGTGAAAATATATATAATTATTTAAAGCAAAGGCTCTACTAGAGATTAAAATAGTACAGTTCAAAATATTCAGCCTCAACTGGAAGTAATAACTAGAACAGGTCCAGTTAGCAACAGTGTGAGGTTGACCAGTACTTGCTTTAGACCAGTCTTTCTCAAACTGTGGTCCCTGGACCACTGGTGGTCCGCAGATGCCTCTTAGCGGTCCACGAGTTACTGCATGTAAGCAATCGTTTATTTGCTGTGACGTGAGCTCGAAGCACGGCGCTACAGTTAGGATTGTGTTTAAAAATAATAATGGATGGTTGCTGTGATGGCGCAGGGGCAAAGAATGACCCACGTATTGAGGCCTTAGTCCTCGTGGCGTTAGTCGCAGGTTCTATTCCCGACCTGGCGACATTTGCTGCATGTCTTCCCATTACCCTGTTTCCTGTCAAACTACTTTCAAATAGAGCCTTTTTTTTTCTTTTTTTTTTTTTTGTTTGTTTGTTTGTTTTGGAATAAAAAAATAATAATGGATACTGCAGCAAGTATGGAAAACCACAAATGTAAAAATTCAATCATATACAAATCTATTGTTAATCTCTTAAATAATAATAAATATTATTAAAATATTTAGCCATTATTTCAGTTTGACTCATGCATCATTTTCATAGCAACGATCAGAAGCAAGACTGCCCCAGAACTACAATGAGCTCACCGATGAGGTCATAGATGACATCATGTACATCACAATAGATCAAAGAAGTTCTGATGCTTGAATGCTTGTGTCTCAATACATCGGTTAGGATCCGAACGGTTCTAGGAGGTTCAATTTTGCGTATCAGGAAGTTTAGTATTACGAAGGCACTAGTCCCTTTCTTTCTCCCGCTCAGTTTCGGGCTTGGATACACCATCACCACAGGTTTGAAGAAAATATTTCACTATTACTTTCCAGGGAAGGATTTGCATGAAAGTCTCTCTCAGGATGAGAGCGATTTATTTTGGACTGTATGTTCATCCAATCCCAAAGAAGAAACCGACCCGGTCGGGGAGGTTTGTTCTGAACACGCGACTGATGTCTGTGTAACCTCAGACCTCACAAGACAGTACTAAGGACGATCAAACTGTCTTTGACCAAACCAACCCGGTCGGAGAGGTTTGTTCTGCAAGTCAGATGGTACAAGATGATCTATAGTGTGAGAGTTCAGCCGCAGGGAACGGTTTTCCAATCATTCCCAAATTAAAATCTAACCCAGCTGGGGAATATTTATCTGTGGATGACCTCTCTGCCAAAGCTTTTGCTGAACTGACAGCGAAAGTTTTGGCTCCATCAATTTCATCTCTGGCATTGCCAGAGAAGAGTTCTCTGAAAGACACATTTACGGGTGTCTTTCAATTACCAGAACGAAAGGGAGTCGACAGAGATGTCACAGCCACTGATTTGTCAAAAAGACCATTTCTGAATGGTAGAGTAACTGTTGTCTTTGAGGTTAACTGTTCCCCGGATGGGTACGTTAACAATCCAGGACAGAGAGTTGGCTCTGACATCCCAGATGAGGAGAGAATGGCAGCTGCACCACAAGGAGACATCGAGAAGAACTTCTGTAAGTTCTCCAACGAACTCTAAAACAGTTGGTTGAATGCCACTCTTCAAAGTGTCCTGCAACTGAGGGTCACCAGGAGGCTTCTTGCTAAGGAGAAGGTATTTCTAGAGACTTCATCCATTCCCTGCTGTGCGAGTCTCATCCACTCAACTGTCCTACAGCCAGGCAAATGCTTTTCCCAAAAGGAGATCTCCCCAGTTCTGATGGAGCTGAGGGGGAGCAAACTGACACCAAATTTGGGAAAAGACTTTGACATGACATGTTTACTGGACTCTGTGTTGATTTGGGTGGATTCCCTTGGTGGTAACACAGATCGGGAACTATACATTGCAAACTCTTGCACAAAATGTAAAACCAATTTCCGAGAGCTCCTGAGCAACGGCCCCCTGGTTGTCATCCCATCAACTACATTTCAAACTGACATAGCTTCTCTTTTTAGCACTTGGTTGGATTTGGGGGGCAAACGTCGTTCAGGCTGCTGGTCAATCTTACAGAAAAAAATACTGCCTCACTGACAACAATGTGAGAGCCAACCCACTTTTACACTTGTTTAGTTCAATATTGTACAGCGAGCCAGAAGAAAGTTTTCAAAAGCCTGGAGAATACAGTTATTAGTTTCAAGTTGGGTCAAGCATTTAGGATCAAAAGAAGCATTAGATGGTTGTCGACTTGAGTAGTGAATTGTGCTATTTTAAGTAATTAGTCTATGACAATGATGCTACCGTTAACAACATTGCCAATCTATGTGTTGCTACCACTAACACATAAATTTACCAGGAGATCTATGTGCTTGGATCTCCTGGTAAATAATTTATTTAGCTTCTGTAAACCAAAATTCATGCTGGAGTTGTATGTTAATGTTGAGTCGTTGTAGGACGCTGGATTCAGGTCCAGTGTAGGTCCATGATTCGCTCCGATCTACAGAAACCCCATGTTCATGTCTGGCCACGAATATACTTCGTGACCAGACACAAAGCATGTGGGGGAAAAGTCACAGCTCACTGTGACTGTATGGCTGGGTAGGTTATATTTATTTAGCTCTTTTTTTTAGCATGAAAGTCCAACTGACTAAACATTATATTCAATGGGACTCGGACATTATATTCTGTCCAGCACTGAATTAGCTGCTAACAACATTTGCACTCTGAGGACAACCAAGCTAGGCCATAAAAATAATATATTTTACCTTACATATGAATACTTGTCTGTCTACGTAACTGTCCAATAAAACATCTGAAAATACAATTTAAACAATGTGGTCATTAACTGTTAGAAAGTGGGCGCTGCAAACTGTGGTGTTGTTAGTTTCCGCATCTCCTGTTTTTAGCTGTATTGATCCACTTTTCTCCTCTTTTTCAGTAAGTTTTTAAAATTAACTCCCTTATGACCAACTACCTTTGAAACACGAAAATAAGGTTTATCTTTCTCTCTATTAGAATGGCTGGAACAACCGTACAGAACATAGACTTTAGGCATTTTAATGCTGGATCAACAGAAATAAATGGGCTGCATTTACTTCCGGCCTTCCATCTGCATTGGATGACGTCATCTGAAACCCAGGCCCTGCTTAGAACTACAGTGATGGCAGAACTCTCAGTTACTACAGAGGAGGGCTGAGCTGGCAGTTAAGAACTACAATGACAGTGGAACTCTAACTTAAGAAGGCTGAGCAGAATGTTACAACTAAAGACATGGCGGAATGTTTTGAGCATTATATAACAGGTTTAATCCAACCACTGTTACTCATAGGATTAGTATAGCCCTTTAAAATAAAGCTTACTGAAAATTTCAAAATAAAAGCATGACTATTCCTCTCACATTAGCGGTTCTGTGTTTGCAGCATTTTTTTTTTTTTTTGCATGCGTTTTGTTGATTGAAGGTTTTAGCTTCTGTTTTCTGTTGCCGCATTTTTTTTTTTCTGTTTGCATCGCTTTTCTGTTGCAATTGTTTTTTTTTTATTTTATACATTTGTTGGCAGCTTTTTTTTTTTGCTATGTGCTTTGTGTTTGCACCTGTTTGCTGCTTGTTAAGCTGTTTGCTACTCGTTTGCACCTGTCGGCCACAGTACTTCAGAGGTTTCATAAAGATTATAAGTCAGCTACCAGCATCATAAAGAAAAAGGAACACAACAAGGTCAAAGATACAATTATGGGGTGGTTTAGAACAGATTTAAGTAATAAAAAAAATCATCAGAAAAATGTTAAGTGTATGAATGAACAGCTGAAGTGGACAGTGTTCTTATACACTATGTGCATTGCTGTGCAACAAAGGTTTGGTTTCTTTCAGCCACTAGCAGGCAGTGCATATCAACAGGTGGAGGTAATGGAGATAATTCTGGTCACTCCAGCTTGCTTCAGTTACATCTGATTAAAAAACTTTGAATCATAGGAACAGTGAGATTGAAACTTTTAGTATAACTGTAACAATTTATAACCTCTTATGTACCTTGATACTAATAATTGGTCCATGCCTCTAGAACACAAGACGAATCTGATGGTATTTTGACACCATCAGATAAAAATGTGAGTTCAGTGTTTCACTATGCTTTATCTTTGACTCATCATGCAATCCTTTTCCATTTTTTTTTGTATTGCTCCGGCTGATCTCTCAGACCCACATGGTCCATCATTCACCATTGGAAAGGCCATATGGCTGCTGTGGGGTCTGGTTTTCAACAACTCTGTGCCTGTGCAGAACCCCAAAGGCACCACCAGTAAATTCATTGTGTCAGTGTGGGCCTTCTTTGCTGTCATCTTCCTGGCCTCGTACACTGCCAACCTGGCCGCCTTTATGATCCAGGAAGAATTTGTGGACCAAGTCACTGGACTGTCTGACAAAAAGGTGGGTTTACACAAACATAGGTACACACACATACGCACATGCATAGAGGAAACTAAACACATTCGCAGTCAGGGTTGCTCTTGTAATGGATGCCAGGCCCGCGGCCAGACAAGACTCTCTGGGGAGTGCCCTCAGGCTTCACAGCCCAAACCCACTGGCCGTCCCTGTCACCTCACTATCACTGCCAGCACAGCAGAGTCACAGACACACACACATGCATGCTGCACAGATCAAAGGCAAGAATGTGTGTAGTTTTCAGAGCTTGGCAGTGTCAGCAGAACCCCAGCCAGTCTTACACTACACTGGATACACAATGATGATGACTGATGAGTCCTCTCTGCTATCTTTCCTTCCTTGTCTGTCTCTTCTTGCCACTGTCCTCCATTCCTCTGTCCTCCCACCTTTACTTTTTCTTCATGTTTGCCCCCACTACTACTTGAACTTTTCTTTTCTTCTTTTCCTTTCTTTCGTTTCTCTCTTCCTGATGTCACTCACGCCTTTTATCTTTGCCTCTCCCCTCTGCGCTCCTCCCACACATCGGTGTAAGTCTCTTTTAACAAATGCCATATTTTTCTTGCTTTCATTCTTCTTCTCCCCTCAGTTCCAGAAGCCACACTCCTACTCCCCGCCATTTCGCTTTGGGACGGTTCCCAACGGAAGCACTGAGCGCAACATTCGGAAGAACTACCCAGATATGCACCAGTACATGACTAAGTACCACCAGACTGGTGTTGTGGATGCATTGGTCAGCCTCAAGACTGGGTAATGTAAATTTATCAAGTCAGCTGCTCTCACATTACATTGCCCTGCAGCTGAGAGTATGATTCTCAACCAGCACATGTATTTAAGAATAACCCAAACCCTTGGTGCCCAGCTTTAACTTGTGCCAAAGTACAGAGGTAGCTTTGCTCTGTGTTTCTGTTACTGACAGTAACATGTTTNATACACTATGTGCATTGCTGTGCAACAAAGGTTTGGTTTCTTTCAGCCACTAGCAGGCAGTGCATATCAACAGGTGGAGGTAATGGAGATAATTCTGGTCACTCCAGCTTGCTTCAGTTACATCTGATTAAAAAACTTTGAATCATAGGAACAGTGAGATGGAAACTTTTAGTATAACTGTAACAATTTATAGCCTCTTATGTACCTTCATACTAATAATTGGTCCATGCCTCTAGAACACAAGACGAATCTGATGGTATTTTGACACCATCAGATAAAAATGTGAGTTCAGTGTTTCACTATGCTTTATCTTTGACTCATCATGCAATCCTTTTCCATTTTTTTTTGTATTGCTCCGGCTGATCTCTCAGACCCACATGGTCCATCATTCACCATTGGAAAGGCCATATGGCTGCTGTGGGGTCTGGTTTTCAACAACTCTGTGCCTGTGCAGAACCCCAAAGGCACCACCAGTAAATTCATTGTGTCAGTGTGGGCCTTCTTTGCTGTCATCTTCCTGGCCTCGTACACTGCCAACCTGGCCGCCTTTATGATCCAGGAAGAATTTGTGGACCAAGTCACTGGACTGTCTGACAAAAAGGTGGGTTTACACAAACATAGGTACACACACATACGCACATGCATAGAGGAAACTAAACACATTCGCAGTCAGGGTTGCTCTTGTAATGGATGCCAGGCCCGCGGCCAGACAAGACTCTCTGGGGAGTGCCCTCAGGCTTCACAGCCCAAACCCACTGGCCGTCCCTGTCACCTCACTATCACTGCCAGCACAGCAGAGTCACAGACACACACACATGCATGCTGCACAGATCAAAGGCAAGAATGTGTGTAGTTTTCAGAGCTTGGCAGTGTCAGCAGAACCCCAGCCAGTCTTACACTACACTGGATACACAATGATGATGACTGATGAGTCCTCTCTGCTATCTTTCCTTCCTTGTCTGTCTCTTCTTGCCACTGTCCTCCATTCCTCTGTCCTCCCTCCTTTATTTTTTCTTCATGTTTGCCCCCACTACTACTTGAACTTTTCTTTTCTTATTTTCCTTTCTCTCGTTTCTCTCTTCCTGATGTCACTCACGCCTTTTATCTTTGCCTCTCCCCTCTGCGCTCCTCCCACACATCGGTGTAAGTCTCTTTTAACAAATGCCATATTTTTCTTGCTTTCATTCTTCTTCTCCCCTCAGTTCCAGAAGCCACACTCCTACTCCCCGCCATTTCGCTTTGGGACGGTTCCCAACGGAAGCACTGAGCGCAACATTCGGAAGAACTACCCAGATATGCACCAGTACATGACTAAGTACCACCAGACTGGTGTTGTGGATGCATTGGTCAGCCTCAAGACAGGGTAATGTAAATTTATCAAGTCAGCTGCTCTCACATTACATTGCCCTGCAGCTGAGAGTATGATTCTCAACCAGCACATGTATTTAAGAATAACCCAAACCCTTGGTGCCCAGCTTTAACTTGTGCCAAAGTATAGAGGTAGCTTTGCTCTGTGTTTCTGTTACTGACAGTAACATGTTTCCAACTGCTCATTATAAACTCCTGCTGCTGTACAAAAAAGGGACGCAGCCAAAAGAGACAAACTGTAATTTGCTCTGGAGTTGCCTACCTTTTATTCTCCCTCTGTAGCTCCCACTAATAGCAGAGCTGGTTTACAGTGTAGGCTTTGATCTTCAGGGTATTAAACATAATTTTACTTTTAGATTGTGTATTAATTATATTGATATAGCACAGCATATGCAAAATGTTTGTTTCTAACATCTCACATTAAACTTAGTTATACAACATCAAAACTATGTAAAGAAGGTTTTCAGCTGAGTCATATGTAAACAACGTCAGAAGTGAAAATTGTCATGAAAGTCAATCTGGGGACTTGTGTTCAGGTACAAAAGAAACATAAGAGCACTATCTTCCCAAAATATACTACGCTGTTTTAAAGCTAAATTTAATAAATTAATGTACTGTATTACATTTTATTTCCCTAAGAAATATAAGCCATAGAACAACTATAAATGTGAAGCACCCAAGTAATCTGGCTGGCGCTTTTTACTGAGACCATTTTCAAGCTACAGTTAGATCTGAAGGGAGTGATTTTTACCTAATCAATGAAAAACTTTTATTATTCAATTTTACAACCAACTACAGAAGTACAGGTATTTTCCACAAAAGTTTATAATAATCAGTTATATCAATGTTGGCATAAGAAAACTAAATGGCATTTTGAAACTGTAAGTAAAACAAGTGAAGCGGAAGTAATAGAGTCGCAGAAGTAAGAAATACTTTGACCTATAGGTGGGAATTAACAGTCACATAACTCAGTGTTTTTGAGCAAATCCTGTGGAAAATTTGCAATATTGACTTTCCAGTTGCTCAAAAATTGCAGGGATCTGTTGACTTTGCGTAAATTTCTGTTATTGAAGAATCATGAAAAACTGAAGGGAAGAGACTGATATTCATGTTTAAAAAAATTAGCAGCAGTTTCAGCAAAATGGGATTCTGCAATCTATTAAATCAAAGGCCTGAATACATATGTTTTTATTTTGACCGTAAGATTTTTAAAAGTTGTAGATCCAAAATATGTAGCAAATAAAAAAAGATTGTTTTACCTGATTAGTTTTTTAGAAAATTAGTAATGTTTTACCTAATATTTATCTCTTTATTATTTCCATACATGATTATTGTGTTTTTTTTCACCCTTTGATTTCATGCTGAATTTGAACTGGTTTTCGTCACAGAAAGCTGGACGCCTTCATTTACGATGCTGCAGTCTTGAACTACATGGCAGGCAGAGACGACGGCTGTAAGCTGGTCACCATCGGCAGCGGATACATCTTTGCCACCACAGGTTATGGGATCGCACTTCAGAAGGGATCGTATTGGAAACGTTTAGTCGATCTGGCTATACTTAGCATCATAGGAGACGGTAAGATGCTTTGTCATGTATTAGTCAGGTTTTTGAGGTTCTGTCGGTCTTTAAAGTGAACAGTCTTTGTCTTTGTCCTTATACAAAAAAAACTATCTTGTACTCCTCCTTTCCCTTTAAGAAAGCTACCAGGGTCTCATCTTAACACACCATTTCATCATCACTACTCTAAGAGGTGTGTGTATGTACATGTGTATGTGCATGCATGTGCTCACATATCCTAATATGCTTTTTTTCATACGACATATCTAAGATAAAGAAAATGCTGCAATGCTACCTGCTTCCAAAGCAGCTAATCCTGAAGCTGCATTTATATTTATTGACTCTTATTGGCTGTATCCCCAAGAGCAGAAATAAAGAAGACTGGAGATATTAGCTTCTTCAAATTCAAACAGCAACAGAAATCATTTTCTACTATGTGTGCTAATGCAAATTAAGGTTTATTTGGTATTTGAACTTTTACAATAGGCAAGTTAGAAGTGTTGGAATAGCTCTGATCATCTGTCCTACTAACTTACAGTATGTGATTTCACCAAACATGTACATGTAGAAGCTTGTTTTTTGGAGGGCAGATTTTAGCATGATTAGTTAATAATTAATTATTAGTAAATTAATTATAAATAAAAATGCAAGTTTTTTATTTTCTTGCAAAGTTGGTTTCTTTACATTAGGACTGTTAAGAGACTTGAAATGAGATGTTTGCTCCATTTATAGGTGACTAAAGTGTATGAATAGTTGGTGGCAAACAAACAGAGTAAAAACAGTGCTTCTCTAAAATGATAAAATGAAGAAAGCATTCTGTTAGATATTATGGTGTTTTTGGAAATAAAAACTTGACAAAACAAAGCTGGGCTTTGGCAAACTGCAGTAGTTGAACCTGAGACAAAGTGATTTTTTTCAAAAGTTTAAAAGTCATATATAGCATTATCCTGATAATATGAACAAAAAGTCTTATTATCGCGACAGCAAGAGTAGCTTCTAAAGTGAGCATGCTGTGTAAATATGTTCTGTTAAACTGGCATATTAAATATTTTAGTGATGGACTGTCATCAAAACTATGCTATGATAAAAATTAGTATGCTGTTTAAGAGGTCTTACCTTTCTGAGAATAACTAAATCTGAATATAAAAATGAATATAAAAACAATCCTAAAAGATTTTGGGGTATTTATCCCTTTTTCTCCCATGGTGTTTTCTGTTTTTATCCTCTTTGCTTTCATTTGATATTGCATCCACTTCATCCCTGAATTACTCTTTCTACTTGTCCCAAAATCTTTTATCTTTCATCTTTGCCATTCATCCATTTTAAGACACTTTGTTTCTCTACTTTTCCAACAGGTGAGATGGAGGAACTGGAGGCGCAGTGGCTGACCGGGATCTGCCATAATGAAAAGAATGAGGTGATGTCCAGTCAGCTGGATGTGGACAACATGGCAGGAGTCTTCTACATGCTGGCTACAGCCATGGGCCTGTCCATCCTCACCTTCATCTCAGAGCACCTTTTCTACTGGAGGCTGAGATACTGCTTCACCGGTGTCTGCTCTGGCAGGCCGGGTATGCTCTTCACTATCAGCAGGGTGAGAGGAAATCAAACACACACAGTTAACACTTTTCCCACTGCTGGAGCCGGTTCCTCAGAATTTACCTTCAAATGTAACAGCATCAAATTTTGTTTTGATTTGCAGTGAACTGGTGTTCACCACCTCAGTTGCTGTTTGAATTTGGGGCTGTGAAAACCATTTATTTGCCAAATTCTGTGTGTGTGTATGTGTGTGTGTGTGTGCGCGTGTGTGTGTGTGTGTGTGGTAAAGAGGAAAATTATTTGATTAGAGTCCAGCTGAGACCAAAATGAATTTGCTGCTCCATGGAAAGAATTGCACAGAAGGGAAACAAAACTACTAAAATCATAATATTAATATCATTAGGTACACAACAGGCAACGGTGGCAATGGTGGCAACGGCGGTAGGAGTTTACCCTGCATTTGGCCTACTGCTGGTTTGATTCTCAGTCTGCATCCTCGTCGTTTGCATCTCTGGGCAAGACACTTCTGGTGTTGGTGCAAAATATACAGCCTTGCTTCTGTCAGCCTTCAGCCATCATCAGCGTATGAATGAGCCGTTTGAGATTTCAATTGAAGATATAAAGGGCTGAATAAATCAAATGAATCAGACACCCTCAGACAGAGGGTGCTGAAACGCCTTTGAATCCCTGCTGGTAGACATAACAGATTCAAAACTTAATTTGTCCCAACATCAGTCAGATTGTTAAATAAAGTAGGAACATACAGACCAGGCTTCTGATGCTCTGGTCTGATTTGCTGGTTCATTTACTTGCTGGAATGCATGTAGGAATGTGCAATATGTGTTTTTCTATTTTATTGTGGGTGTTATGTGCTTTGGGCACATTATGATTGTTTTTGTCTATTTTTTTCTAGATTGTTTTGTTTATAGACTTCAATTAAATGACTTTTTCCCTGGTTTTTGATATATTTAGGAGTTTGAATAATTTTTTATTTTTGTAATTAATTCAATTACGTTTAGTTGTAGCGCTGTTGGTCCGCCTATATATAGGCTGGATTCAACGCACGTGTGTGTGTAAACCCGCCCCTTTGTCTTGCTTCTTCTCACTCCATAACCACCAGGGATGCGTCTTGTTGAGGTGCACGCATGAAACCAGTGGCTGTAGGCTGCAGCTAATGTCTCCAGCCTGCCATGCGATAGTTCTGTTAGCCTTTGTTTGTTTGCTTTTTTGTTGTGATTTTGGCCTGGTGGGACCGGTTGTCCTGTTTTTGATTTGTTCTTTTGCAATAGATACTTTTTTGCTTTAGTCTGGTACTAGTAGGGGCTTCGATGGCCCTGTGTAGGGGTTGGCCCACACAGGGCCAACCTGTGGCCCCTGTATTTTTTTTGATTGTTTTTTTTGATTGGCTCACCAGGTCCATCTTTCCTGTTAATACTTTTGTTTTTTGTTTTTTTTGGGGGGGACGCGGGGTTTGAGGATATTTAACTCTCTTTTTTCTTCTTCACAGAAAATCACAGCAGCTGAAGCAAAAGAAAATTCCAAAAGTGTTTTAAAATAAAATAACTTTTGAACCCTCATTCTTGCATCCATGTCCTCAAATATGTTGTGCCCTTTTTGGATGTGCCTCAACACATCCAAACACATTTGTGTACTGTGCCTCAGTACACAAATGTCTTTCATTGTTGATTGACAGCGGGCCGCATTTGCTGATTTACTCCTGATTTACTTCACTGAAAACTTCAAACATCATAGTTTAGCTGTGGACCGTGAACATGCCTTCTGCTGGGAAGGAGGAGCTAGTATGAATATAATCAGGAGCAGCACCAGGAACACATTAAGTTTAGCAGCAGAATAAGAACAGCTGTGATTTAGCAGTGCTGCTAGCAACTGGTTGCTCTGAAGAGAAACAATGATGCTGTGCTGTGTTTCTGTTGGAGCTGCGGTTTTGCGCTGACAAATACTGGGACTACATAATATTAGCTTGTGAATTTTATTTTTACTTTAGTTAATAAAAAACAATAATAAAGTTTATGCATGGCTATTGGTTTACATCTTTTGACTGCATTATCTAAATCTAAAATGTTGCACATTTAATAACAAGTGCCAGAATGTAATTATATTTATATGTATGCCGAAATAACCAGCTGATCTGAGTCTTTGTCATTTTGTTTGGACCAGCAAAGAATTTCTATAAAACTTTTTAAATATCTGGGTTTATTTTAGTCCATCAGAACCAGAACCTGAAGGTTCTCCATTAATTAATGTTTCTGCAAATATCAGTGGAGAGTTGACCACAGTTGCTGCTGCTCATGCCCCCCCCTCTCCCCACAATAGTGAGGAATAGAGCGTAAATGGAAAAGTCACTACCCCATGTAGGACCAAACCACATCCAACTGGTCAGAGCGCAACGTGCCAATGGAAAAGCGCCTTTAGTTTTTTCCCTGGTTTAACACCCTGATAGTGACTGTGATAGGCAGAGGCCTGCTAACAAGCCACCATTTAGTTCACGTCTGTTGAACCAAACATGCAGGATCCTGGCCCTTGAGGACTCACTTTGGACACTGGTGGCCTAAATAAAGGCTTTCAGTTGCTGCCATGTGATTGGATGAATTGCTATTTGAGTCAAAAGTAGCAAGTCTATATTTAACAAGAAAGGGAAAAGATGAATTAATGGAACATTTATACCATGGAGAAAGCAATAAAATCTAAAATAAATTATTTTCTATCTTTTATTTTCTTTCATATTACATTTTTTTACATAGTTTTTACTGACCTGAAAAAAATACTTTTCTTTCTCAAATTCCAGACTTTTACAGGCTGCAGAAACTTTGCAGAAGGCCTGTTTTCTCCATCCTCTCGCTCGCGCTCTCTCTCTCTCTCTCTCTCTCACACACACACACACATTCACAAGCAGGTCTACCAAGTTGAAAATGGTTAAATGTATGCAAGTCCCATAAGCTGATGAAACCACAGATGGACTGGTTGAGGCACAGGCATACAAACCTTAATGTACGCACAAAACACAAATGGGCACAGTAAGAACGACCACTTTTACATTATTCATATTTGATGCCTCTGTCTCAGGCAGGGCTTTTATTCCAGACGAGCAGCATTTCACACATTAAGAGTCTTACAAAAAACGTGTTCAATGTGTCTCCAAGTGTGTGTCTGTCTCAGCGTGCACATGCTGCTTGAGCAGAGGTGCTGGAGGTTAAGTGACTGTAGGAAGAACATTTTGTTGCACTCAGAGACCCCCTCCAGTGACATCATCCCCTAGATTTAGTTATCAAGCACCGCTGAAAGTAATTCATCTAAAAATGTGGTGATTATCTCCCTTTGCCATGCTATAAAATATAATTAGGTTAAGGTCTCCAGTAAACCCTCTTAAAAACAAAGTAGGGGTCTCTATTACTTGTCTTTGCAAGGAAATTAATCCTGTGCTTATTTGAACTTTCTTTGGATAAAGTCACTGATTTAGGAATCACCTTTACTTTTCAATTATCTCTATCTCAGTCAGGCTCTGTCTCTAATTTCCTCACCTGCCATTTTCTCTTTAATTTCCTGTCCTGTGCTCATCTCAGGGTATATGGAGCTGTATCCACGGCGTTCACATTGACATGAAGAAGAAGGCGCCTGAGCTGGACTTCAGTCCTCAAGCCAACATGCTGCACTTGCTCAAATCTGCCAAGTCCATCGCAATGTCATCACCCAAACGCAACACTGTCCTTCTACAACCCAGCATCCTAGACATGATGTCAGGCAAAGGTACTGTACCACTCTTACATGCAGTGTCTTGCAAACAGAAGTTGTTGTTTTTTTTACATTTTGTCCCATTAAATCCTCAACTTCAGTTCCTTTTTTTAATTTAAATGTGATAGAACACAAAGTAGCACATAATAAAAAAAAAATAATGCACTGCATTCAAAACGTAATAAATAATAAATTGTATGCATTTGAATTCTGTTTCAATAGAGAATTATTCTACATACAACAGTTGCTCATTCTTTTCTTAAAAGCTCCACCTCAGAAAGACTGACTGGAACGCATCTATAAACATCAATTTTCAAGTTTTGCCAAAGATTCTTCTCTTGGACTGATTTTTCAGTGATTCTAACATATGAATATGCATTAGTCTAAACTTTGCAGCTGTGGCCGTGTGGTCAGGGTGGTTGTCCTACTCAGCTGCACAGTTCTTTGAACCAAAACTATGCTGTCTTTAAAACTGCTCTGTCATGGTTTGTAGGTGAAAGTCGGACCCAAAAGCAGAAGAGGCTGCTGCAGCGAGTTGATGAGTTGTTTAATGGAAAATAATAAAGTAAGAACTTGGAAACAAAACAGGCACTGTGTTACATGCAGGTGACGGGCTGCATCACCTGCACTGGTGAAGGAAGAGGAGAGGCTGTTAGACACTGGGAGGTTGATTGCTGGAACAATGGACTGGGACTAATTACTAACAAGGTGCAGCTGTGAGAAAAGCAAAGAGAGTGAGGGAGCAGGGGAGCTGCTGGGAAAGACTGATCAAAAGAGAAAGACTGAAACTTTACTTTTCAGAAAGTAAAATTTCAGTCTCATGATAATGAATAAACAATAAGGTACAAAAGCAGACACAAAATAACCCGGGACCCTGACATGTACAGCATTTTTTATGCTGTAAATTTGACCTGTCTCCTATCTCATATTTTTCATTGCTATATTTTACATTGTGCAAATTTGCCTGCTTCTGTTTCTCACTTTGCTGGCAGTACACTTGATTTTCCCCACTGAGGGACAATAAACATTATTTGTGTTCTGTTGTAATGTCTTGCTAACAGGTGAATCTCTGCCCTGTTTATGAGGTAGGTTCCATCAACTCTGAACAGTTTCTCCATCCCTCCTGAAAAAAAAGCATCTCCACAGTATGATGCTGCCGCCACCTTGCTCCCTTATGGGAATATTTATTTATTTATATTTTAACCTTTATTTAACCAGACAGATCCCATTCAGATCAACAACTTCCTTTTCAAGGGAGACCTGGCCAAGATAGACAGCAACAAATGTTAACTACTGTTGCATAAATTACAGTCAAACAGAAGAAAATCACATTAAAATCTCTTTAAAATTCAAAGTAATCTAAATAAAACCATTTTGTGTCCTGGAATTGGCCATGAAGGCCTTATATTTTTGATTAAACAGTTGTTTTCAGTTTAGTGTTGTAGTGTGGCAGAAAAATGACAGAAATGTAATGTGCAGCTCTAAGAGTTGCCATGTAAAGAAATTTCTCCCACCTTACCCTGTTTTATCAACCTCACAACTTTATTATGACAGTTTGATTGTTCATGCTTTGAACAGATCTCTGATCTCTGAGGCCTTCACAGAACATTTGGATTTCACAAAAATAATACATTGCTGTATTGCTCTTGTAACTTAAAAAATTGGGTAACACTTTATTTGAAGGGGGGTGAATAAGATTGACATGACACTGTCATAAACATGA
>NW_006800341.1:246326-254888 GCF_000485575.1 Poecilia formosa
AGCATCAGTTTGATTGTTTTTTTTTTTTTTTAAAAACATACATAATTTTCCAATCACTTCCCATATATGGAATATACTGATAAATTAGTGGCAGCAAGGAGACAACATGTGAAAAAGCTTACTAATTGGTTTAGCAAGTCACCATTTGATGCAAAATAACCTCTATATGTTTTCTCCTATTGTTCATATTTGATATGTTTATTTGAGTGCTTACCTCATCTAAGCTTGATATATATCAAGCTTCTCCTTGTGTTGATAATAGTCTATGGTGGTCATGTCCAAATATGTCTCATGATTACAAAAGCAATAGATTGTGTATTCTGTGTGCCAAGGTAATAGGTAATGTATCGGCTAACTGGTGAAGCATTCATGCAATCATCCAACTGTTGTCTCCTGTCTGAGGAGCATGTCTTTTTGTCTCCTAGGTAACTCACTCCACAGTCTGCCTCAGAAGGGTCCTGGTCTCTATAGCAACGCTGCGGGTCCACAGGCTTTCCTGTCATTGTCCGGGCGACATAAAAACCATCTTAACAATGCTGCACCATTTCCCGGGCAACAAAAAGCCTCGACTCTCCAAACCAGCCCCAACAAGCCCCAGCTGTCAATCACCAATGATAACGACCAGAACCGCCTGGCTGGGCCTGCTATCACTGCATCAAAGCCACGGGCCTTATGGAAGAAAAGCGTGGAGACGCTGAAGACTCAACCGAGTGTGGTGTCTCCTGGAGGCCCGAGCCCCACCTCAGCTTCAGGGACTGGGCCTCCACAGATGAAGAGCCAGCGCTACCTGCCGGAAGAGCCACAACACTCAGACATGTCAGAGTGTTCTAGTCGACCTCCATCGCACAAAGATTCTGACTCTATGGCTGCGAGGGGTGGATTTAAACCAATCAATCAGCTGAGGAAGCGGGGCGGAGGCGCAGGTGGAGGTGAAGGAGGCAGCCGAGGATCTAAGATCTACTCCATTGACTCTGACCAGGCCAGCCTCCAATCTGCTCCTCCCTACCAGAGAGACAGCCAGGGGGGAGGTGATGACCACAGTTACCCCCCTGACCTCTTTCCACCTGACAGCACTTACTCACACTCACACCAGTCAGATGCACCAATTATGCAGCTGAGCGCCAGCCTCCTGCACCACAGTCACAGTGCCGAGGCTGACCTGCACTCTCTAAAGGACAAGAAATACAGTACCTACACACACAGCAAGTAAGGGTTCCTGCCAAAAGCAAACTAATAATTATTCACATGGTTGAATTGTCTCAATTTTGATAGTTTTTCTTCCTCTATCTAGTGTAAAGGACAAATCTGCAGGATCATTTGAAGCTCCTGGTTCAGGCTCGGCCATCCAAGGTGCCAGGCCTGGTCACTGTCGTACCTGCCTGACCAAGCTCAGCGGTTACTCTGGCCTCTACACTGTTCGATCCCCTCAAGCACGCTGTGACGCCTGTGCCCACCTGGGGAATCTGTATGACATCAGTGAAGACCACCTGCACTCACACTACGCCCACACTCACCCACACAGTGGTGACATGTTTACTCACTACCTTCCACAGAGCGAGCTTGGCCTAGTGGGCGAGGGCGACGGGCTTGTCAGCCACTTTGAGCCCACCCCATCCTCGCCGTCTCCTCTGCCCGCTTCCCCATCAGCCCAACACCTCCAGCTGAGTCGGCAGCACTCCTACGAGAATGTGCTTCCAGACGGCATTCCGGAGCATCAGTCACAGCCTCACCCCCACATGCGAGGACTCAGCCTTCCTGACAGGGACCGGGACAGGGAGCTGACCCTGGATGATGGGGCTTATGCCAACGTCCTCACAATGCGCTCTGACCGCCCATACAGCAGCCGCAGCCCGCCCTCTCCGTCTCCATCCCACCACCACAGCCTGGACATCCCGATGCCTATGCCACGGCGCTCAAAGAGCCTTCTGCCGGATCGCCCATCACACAATCCCTTCCTGTATTCAGCCCCCGGCACAGCACAACGAGACAACACCTCCCAGGCTGCCGCCCGCATGCCGCAGAAAACTTCCTCCCACGATCTCTACAAGCAGAGGATGCAGCTGTCCCTCACCCTCGGCAACCACGGCAGCCATCATGTCAACCAGCATGGTGGTCATGTTGACCAACAGGTGTTTTACCCTCTGCAGGACCCTCCTGTGGTGGCCTACATGGTTCCACCCACTGCCTCACAGCCAATGAGCTATGTGACAGCACCGCGAGCCTCGAGTGCAGGCGGCAATCGGCCTCGGCTGTATCGCCGCATGCCCAGCATCGAGTCTGATGTCTGAGAGTCACAAATAACACAGCTTTACTCTCACCAAACACACAAGCATGCAAGGAGAAGGTGTGTGTGGCTGGACCTGGCAGCTCTGGTTCTAAGCACATATGAAGATACACACACACGCAGACACACTCATGGGTGAAAGACTGAGCTCAGCAGTGGACCAAAGGGATTAACAGTGAAACAGAGTAAATACATTTCTTTATGAAAAGCCTCTGTAGGGCAGTAAAGGGGCCACAGGGACACCTGGAGGCAAAGTTGCAAAACGAGTAGTGTGTGTGTGTTGGTGTGTGTACTAGCTGGAAGCTGTGGGCAGCAGGGTACAAACTGACAATACTTCTAACTAGACAGATGGAACTCCTTGTGGAATAAGCGGGACACTGCAGAATCTAACACCAACAGTGGGATCTGACAAAAAAACAAGAAAATGTTAGGAAGACGAGCAAACCCATCCCATTCTCTCTGAGTTAAAGGGTCACAGACGATCCCCTTTTACCTGAGATTGCACACAGACGTACACATGCATACACATTTCACCCCAACAGTACCCATCCACCCACCCTTCCTCTCCAGGACTCTCCTGTTGCACTATAATTTCTCCTGCTGTTAACACGTTTGTTGTCTGAGCCTCTAAACTGCACTGCCAGCATGGCTTACAGAGTAGTTCACTACCAAGTAATCCTTGACTTGAATCAAAATTACTATCTATGTAAAAGACTGGAAGGCAGGCGGGAAGGTGTTCGGGAAACCAGTGTTAGAATGAAGCTCCTGCCTGCAGATGTGCAAACACTCGAACACACACACACAAACTAAAAACAGATTCTGCATCTGTTTTTTTACGGGAAAGCTCAAACTTACCGACTGTTTGTTATTGTTGATGTCAGTTAATTGAACATTCCAAAAGGTGGACCAAACTTGGCCACCAAAAGAAAAAAGGAACCTCTCAGGATGTTGGTGTGTGTTCCTGAGTTTCTAAATCTAACAGACAAAGTGCAGCATCCTTGCTTCCTCTTTTAGCTAGCCTTCAGGTCTTACTGCATGCTTCCTACTGCCCTGTGTTACACTTAAACTCCTTATACAGGGTCATATATGCACAGACACTCACACCCGCACAAACACAAGGTACATGCACATTATGACATATACGCACATGTGCAGATTCGCAGTAGTCTAGTAGAATAAGGTGGTTGTGTGCGTGTGTGAGTGTGTGTGTGTGAAGCTATGAGATAGCTTCTCTTTGTGCACTTTGTAGATTTTATATCTCTGCCACCCACACAGACGTTTGACCAAAAAACACTTTTGTACGGAAAAATATGAATATTCTCAGTCACTTGCTGGATAGAGGTTTTTCTTTTTCCTCTTATTTCTTTTTAGCGGGTTTTAGGGTACGGTGTAGGGCAGAGCTCTTCCAGAATCAAACGTTTTTAGCATTAGACAAAGGGTTACAGTATCATGCATACAACACACACAACACAAACACTTTTCTCTTCCTTTGTCTACTTTAATGGAGCTCATCCCTCCTTTGAGCCTTTTTCCGCTTTCCTAATCGGATGGTTTCTGTTATTCTCTCTATTGCTTATTGCTCTTCCCCTGCTCCCTGCTGTAGAGTAGATGAAGTATCAAAAGAGTAAAGTTCAGTCTTGGTGTTAAAAAAAAATCCATTTTTGATGGAGATCACTTAATATCAGTAGTTGTGAGAGATCATCAGAGTCCGCACTATTTCTCATAGGATAGTGTCCTTTTCTGATTCCTTTCTATGTAAAACATAAGGACTTGCAGACTTTTTTAATGTATTCGTAGTGAACGTTTAGGCAGAGTGCATCTTCAGGTGCAGGTTTTCATCATCAAAATTATCGTTAGAGTAGCTGGTAGAGAATGGTACTGGAGTACTCCTAACCTGGAGTAACGCTGTCCTGCCTTTCATCCCAGAGAGGCACTCGAAAGAGACTTGTTTCAGAAACAGCACACATACACACAAGCACACACTCGACAGCCCGGCAATGTGCATATGAGTGTTTTAGAAATCCATAACCTACCAAGCAAGGGCATTGATTTTTCAGCACAAGGATTTTGATAGAAACAAGAATTGATGTCCCATTAGCTGAGTGTCTGTCTCTATGCTCTTTTTTGCTCTTCTACTCTCTCTCTCTCCCACGAACAACCACACTCACTTCTAAACAAAACATACGTGACAAATGTGACAGAGAACGTAGGACAGGTTAATAAAAAAGGAGAAAGGAAAATGCACCTTTGAAAGGTGAGTGCTACCCCTATTTTGGTAATCTTAATAGGTTTGTTTTGTGAGTTATATACACAATATCAGGTTGCAATATTATACTTCTGTACAGATATTTTTTTTGTTTGTTTTAACTGTTTGCAAATTCTTTCATTTGTTTGATTTAAATGGTATTAAATATTGAACTCATTTGAAATGCAACATGACTTTTTAAATTCTGCTTTGAAAAATGAAAGGCATGTTTTACATTCTTTCTGTCATTTTATTCCCCTACTCCTTCCTCTAAAGTGCTACAATTTGGGACCTCACTGTACAGTCATCACAAATGGTTTAGCACAGTAGTTAAGTATGTGGGTCAGCTAACCAGTTTTCCAACTTACCCAGCTGAACCATATTCGATGACTGCCCAGCTTGTGTGGTTCAAACATCCCCATTCCACCCACTGTGTTCTCTTCCACCACGTGTCTGTTCTTTTCCACCTCTGAGTGTGAGAGTATGCGTGCGTGTGTGTGAGTGTGTGCTTCACTTTGTGAAGCCATTTGTATGAAAGAGAGGATGTGTGTATTAGAGGTAACTTGGGTGTATGTGTCTGTGCTTTTGACATATTCTTTCTTTCATCCTACACACAACCTTTGACCTGGCTTTTATTATTCATGCAACACAAATACATAAACATGCACACACACACACACACACACACAGAGACATGTCTCTATTGTCATGTTAAGAAAGCATGTAGAATAAGTTTTGTACATCCAACACCAGAGACTTTTCTTTCTTTTTTTTTTTCAACCCTTTAATTTCGATTATTTTGGGGTTTTGTTTTTGTTGCTGCATGACGTGTTTGTGTTTTCAGTGGTACCTATTTTGCTGCAACATCTGATTTCTCCCTGGGTTTGGACCCTCGGGGCTACATGCAACAACACACACACCTTCCACCCTGACTGACATACCTTTCAGGTTCAGAGTTCCACACTTTGTATTTTCTGCTTGGATTGTGAGCAGCACAGCACCTGGCCGAGGAATTCTTTGTATGGATTTCAGAACCAACTGAGATCTTAGTTTCAAACTCATTCTTCCTGCTCTGGGTGAAAGGAGTGTGTTGGTGTGTAGTCCTGTGAGTCTCTGCTATGTATCAAACCTGTGTATAAGTTCAGGGGTTTCAAAGCTACTAGTTGTGTTGTAAATACTACCTTATCACTCAGTACCTCTGTACAATCTGTAAATAAGTAAAGGTTACATTTTTCTACTTGTGTGAGTCTTTTTTATCTTTCTAAACTGTCTATCCATCTATTTATCCATATATGTATCTAGCTAAATGACATATTTCTTAGCAACCATACCTTCTAATTTGCTTGTTAAATTAAGTTCATTTCAACTTGAAGAAATTTGTTTCTTCTTCGTCCTATTTTTTTTTAAACGTATAATCTTTCCAGCCAGCTTAAAAATTAGTATTTGGCTATTATACGTGCCAGTTATTGTGCTAAAGAGGCTTTTCTTTCAGTGATAATGCAATATCTTTTAGCAATTTTGCTTACTAATATTTTTGTTTGGTTGATTTAATAGATTTTAATCTATATTTTCAGCTTGATACAATATTTTGACTCTTTCTTGCTCAATTGCTTGCTAAACAATTAAGTTATTTTGTTAGCTATCATGTCTGTTTGTTTTTACTACTTAAATTTTACGTTAGGTCCAAAACTCTGAATCTCAGAATTGCCACGGTCACAATTTCCAGGAAAGAGGACTTTCCCAGCATGATCACATGACATCATGGTTTAACCAACGTCTGGTGCTCAGAGCAGCTTCTCTCCCACAGGCCCCTGCACCGGTGGGGGACATCTGCCTGAATCCTTTTCCTTGCTGGTTGAGAATTCCTGGCTTCAAAAGAGTGACTAAATGAGATTTATACAACTGCAAGCCATGAGAAGTTTCAGATAGTTTATCCACATTCAAACTAATCAAACCATACAAAGAGCACTCCATGCATAGGAACAGCTTCGGAAGAGCTTTGTTCCCCGTCTATCATTTGCCAAACTGGTGGTAACTGTTTCCCAGTAGAAAATAACCCTCAACCTAGCTTATCGAAGCACCTGCAGAAAGAATGTTAATATTATTCATTCCCCTAGAAGAAAAGCTGTCTGATAACCTGGACAAAGCAGTTCTTCTCCTCTGTCCAGAGAAGACAAACCCGAGCTCAACACACATGCCATTTGTGTTAGTGAGACCAGGACTCTGCCCAGACCAAACTTCCCCAGCCTCTAGCTTGAGTGGTTTGCCACTGTACAATGGCTTTTCCTTTGTTTATTGAACTGCCCAAGGCCACCAGGTTTAATTTTTTTGTTGTTCATTGGACGTCTTTCTTTGATAATAGGATTGATCGAAGAAAGGATTGTGTCTGGGGAAATTTAGGAAATTTAGGTTAGAATAACACAATTTATTGTGGTTTAAATTGCCTTTTTGAATTGTTGATGCTTGAACCAAGGTTGGTTTTTAACCAATGTTAAAGACAAACACTGGTTTTTAATCATAATATTCCCACTGAACTGTGATATCATTGTTGGTTAGTGGTTTCATTCATATTTGTTCCTTATCCCATTTTTTAGTAGTTTACAACATATTTGCAAACCAATTCTAGCGGAAAACTAATTTGGCCTCATTCAAAATTCCTCAAAATAATCCTGGTTCATACTGAACTGTAATATTATTGTATCATTTTAGTGCTTTTTGATTTATTCTTATTTGTTCCCTTCTTGTTTCACCTTAGGTAGTTTATTTGTTTAATTATTTCATTTTTACGTAACTTGAAGTCTGAGTATTTTTGTTAATAAATTATAAAATTTGGAGAGAAGTTGTCTGTTTATTCCATATATGTGTGCAGTGCATCAGTGATCAACATAATCATTTCATCTATTGTTATTCAATACCAAACATCACCAGGCAGTTATTGATAAAAATTAACAGACTGAAAATTATCTGATAATCATGATTTATCCACACTTGGTAATCTTGATCAAAATTACTAATTTTGTAAATAATTAACTTTCATCTAGTTTAGATCAGAAGTACCCAAAGTTGGTCCTGGAGGCCCGGCATCTTGCATGTTTTAGTTATCTCCCTGGTGTTAGTATCAACCTTCTCAGCAAGTCAATGTTCTTCTTAGGGCTCTAATGAGCCATCATTTGATCCAAGTACGTTAAACCAGGGAGAGAACTAAAACACGCAGGATGCCGTCCCTCGAGGACCCACTTTGGGCACCACTGGTTTAGATAAATAGGTAGATTCATAACCACACCCAACCTATTGTTTCACAGCAGTGTGAAGCCCATCTAGCTATGCACTGTATTGTACAGGACCTATGACCAATAATCATTCGGTTAATCAACAGTATGCCATGTTTGCAGCTAATAGCTCGTTGGGAATCACATTGGTATTAAGCATTGTATGTCTATCAAACTATGATCATTCTGTACAAATGATCAAAGTTTCAATGGAAAAAAAACAGGCACACTAGGTGTCAAACTATTAAAAAGATGCATCCAAATGAAATCTAAAACTGTTTTTTGCTCTGCTGTATGTCATCAGTAGACCAAACTTTGTCCTTTGAGTTGGAGCCATTTCATTCCTTCATGATTCAAATTCAAATGGCTAAAAACAATGAAAGCATGTCTGAACATCAGTGACGTGTGGTGAGGTTCATAGCTAATGAGGCTATGAACCTCATATTTGTAATCATAGTCAGATTATAAATATAGACCACCTACATGTTATTTACATACGGAAATTTTGTGGACAACTCTGGAGTGCAAAAAGACTATTCTTTTACATGACATACATGACTGCCCTTCCGCTGCAGCCAGCGCTGCTATTAGCTAAGCTAACAGCAGTGTGTGGGTTAAGTTTCTTTTCTGCATTCTTTACATATGTAAACTGTAGCTCAAAAAATGCACATTTCATTAGTAAACTAAACAAAAAAAATATTGTATTGCCTCTTATCTTATATGAAGATTGTGTGCCGCTCATTCTGAACAAAAATATCAGTTCA
>NW_006800341.1:256949-261463 GCF_000485575.1 Poecilia formosa
TTTAGAAAACTGTTTAAGTGTAGAAATGTAGTCATCCACGTTGACGCCCGAAGAGAGGAGAAAACAATAAATATATCGCTGCACTTGACTTATTTACTGTATAGCTAGCTCGCTGTCTCCTTTTCTACAGAAGAGAAGTCGCAATACTATTGTCAGGGTTCATGAGCGCCCCCTGCCATGACGCAACAAAACTGCCTGCCTCACCTTGAATCTGTTCTCTGCCATTTATGATCGCTCTTCAGCACACACATTATATACATAAGCTAAATAATTGAAAATCAGTTAATATTTTTAATGTTTTTTAACCATTTTTTGGTGACATACAGACAAGGAGGAACATGCTCTCATCGAATGGCAGCCAGCGCAGTTAGCGAGAGGTTGCGCAATCTCTGTCTTTATAATGCTGCCTGTGTGTGTGCAAACAATATGTGTAGATATGTGTGTGATCACTGTTCTAGTAAAACCCCCAAGAGATGGACGCTCTAATCTGAGTAGAAGTGGGACAGGAGAGGGGAGCAGAGAGTCGCATGTAGACACACGTTTTTATGTAAAAAAAAAAAAAGAAGAAATTTGCACACTGGGAGGCTTGAGGATCTGTCACAAGCCATAGACCAGCTGCAGCCAGAAGAGAGAGGGGAACAAAGAGATGAGGAAGACTACACTTTTGTTTCCTTTGAAATTGAAACCTACCTAGAATTTACTACAGAGTGTCACCGGGCTGCATCCGTATGTGGTTACGTTTATAAGTGTGTAAGTAGGCATGTTGCTTCCTCAGAGACAGAGTGTGAGGACCACAGCGGCCTAATTCTTCCTGACGTGATCCATCTGCTCGTATCTAATGGACAGTGTAACGACACACTCTTTGACACAAGCCGTTACCTCCTATTTAATTTATAGAATTTGGAGACCCCCACATGCCCAGATGTAATGCAATTACTGTTACACACAGTAACAGAATACATGTAACCCTGCAGGAACATACAAGACTTAACATTCATAAACACAAGCCCGTATTCCCACAGATAGGTCGACTTAATCTCCTGGCTGCACACACATAAACATGCGATCGACAGCTCGACCACATATAGCCATACTCTAGGGGTGTGAGATGAAGCAGATAAATGAAGATAATTAATTTCCTAGATTAAGCGCGTCTACATCTGAGCAACCCCGCGGCTCAAGAGGAGTCAGAAGGAAAACAAGACGAGTAAGTTGGAGAAAAGTGGATGATGGAGGACTAAGAGGGTGATAGCACTGGCTCTGACAGGCCTGCTGTAGGCTGTTGGCGCTTCCCAAGACTGCAAACATCCTCATTAACCAGAAGCCAGCCTACACACTTAACACGTGTGTTTCTGCATGTGTGTGCAGTCTTGTATTGTTGCTAAGCCGTTGTGATTGTGTTTGTGTGCTTGTGTGTGTGTGTGTTTGCATTTCTTACTTTGTAAGGCCCATTTTCCAACAAATACTATGTTGTGAGGACACACTGCTCCTCATGGTGCTCAGAGTCTATTTTTGGGTTGGTGTAAGGGTTAGGATGGAAGTGATCGGGTTAGGGTTAGGGTTAGGCCATAGCGTTGAATGAAAAATGAATGGATGTCAGTGGAAAGTCCTTGTGAAGATAGAAAAACGTGCTATGTGTGTGTGTGCCTGTGCTGGAGACAGCTTGAAGAAGAGGGAGAGATACAGAGCAGCGTGGCAGCCTACACACCAAACAAACCTATGAAAATTCATAAGGACCTGGCGACGCCTACTCACAAATACTAAAAATACTGGAGTGAGTTGAGCCTAGTCATAAGAGAGGAAAGGGGAGGAAGAAGAGAGAGGAGATGAATAAAAAGAAGTGAGAGAGCAGCAGCAGAGGAGGAGGAGGAGGGAGAAAAGACCAGATTGGTGTAACATGAACCAGGACAGAAACGAGTCGAAAGAGAAGAGAAATAATAGTTACATCAACTGTTTCCAAGTTGGAACATCTATTCTTGGGCTCCAGTGGCCAACAACCATTTTATGTGAGAGTGTGTTTCAGCGTGAAAATCCCCATGTCTTCCTTTATGTTTGGAGAATAAGGAGAGAAAATGTTGCCATTTTGTCTCTGCTTGGTGTGTGTGTGTGTGAGTGTTGTGCAGTGGTGCACAATCATACTGATTTAATGGATATTGACAGCAATTTACTGTCAAAGCCATCTATGGAACAGAGGAGAGAGGCTAGGACAGACATCCCCTTTTGATTCTGATTCAGCCTTTAGAGCTGATACACAGTCAAGTAGACTTTTGTTGAGGATGTCAGAACGGCTCCTTTCACAGCTGAGATGGTGGACTTTTTGCAGGCTTTGGTAGATGTTGACAGCTGATGTTTGATTGGCAGTTCAGCTGCATATGCAGAGTACCTCTGTGGTGTAGCTTTTAAAATCAGTGTTTCTCACCTGTCTGTTTACAGTGTTACTGCACCTCAGACTGCCAGGTGTGTGTTAGTCAACTTATATCTTTTTTTCTAAACAAACTATTATATCATCAACAGTGTCTCTCAACAGCTATTGTACAGTGTCCCTATTCTGTTTTAATTTAAAACTTTGCTAATTGTTTGCAGTGGAGAGATTCAGATGGATTTATGTTAGATTATTCTACAACAATAATGGTTTAAGAACTTTCAAAAAAAGCGAAAACTGATGAAAAGATTTTATTTGGTTTTGATCCCGTTTTTCCTAACATTATGCCCAATATCTGATCATTTTTATTGAAATGTATATTTCTGTTAAGCAACTTATCTATAGGGATGAACTTTGCTGACATAAATACTCCAAAACTAAACCAGTACAACACTGGTCTAAGCAGTGGCGCAAAAAGTGGGTATGCAGCGCATCTGGAGGGGGCGGCACCCCGATGATGCCTTCGCATACACTTCACCGTGCCCTTACGTTCCTTCACCTCGCACACATGTAAATGTAAGTGTAGCGAGTTTTACCTTTCACGTGTCTCGGGGGTGAGGGAGGTAGAGCGACCGTATGTTTTCTACGCTCCTTCACCCTTATGTACCTTCCTTTGGGGGGGGGCGCCGATTTATGTTTTCTCATCCACCTGAATAATATGTAGTTGCGCCCCTGGGTCTAAGCATGAAGAAACCGTGATTAATGAACTTAGCACAGCACCCACATGATCACATGGAACAGGTGGTCAGACACTAAACCTGATGACAGAACATAAAGTTATCAAAGCACGTTAGAAATCAGTGAAATCAACAAACTAGTGTGTTGTCAAGATAGTTTGCTTACACTATGCTATCATGTTCATAAGGAGTGGTTTAAAAATGTCAAAAAGGAGCTTAAATATAAAAATAAAATTTAAATACTTTTAATAGAGCTAAATACAAATTGAGGAGGACCAATTTCAAGATATCAGATGTTAGCCGAAACAGTAGTAATGTATTTTTTAGGCCTTTTATAGCTCTCTAAAGACTGAATTTGCTCTACATAGATACACTCAAATCTCACCTGTTAAGAGTGAAATTGCTTTGCAATTTATGAAATTGTGAAATTGCAAAGCAATTTCTGAGCTTTTTTGCAGCATTCACTGTAGTGTGGCAGAAGGAGCTCCTACTGCACATGCTGACTTTGTTCCCTTTCGTTTTGAAGTTTAAATTAGAGGTTACCTTCCAAATGATTTCTTGAAAATACACCCGAAGTCAGAGAACATTAGCTCACAAAGTGTAAAGCCAGGGACCAATTTGTCATTTCTCCACTTTCAATATCTGTGTTTGTGATCCATGATCTTAGAGTAGTACTAATCATAGTAAATTTACATTGTAAATTAAATCATAACTAACAACCCCATCACACTTTTGTTTATCTGCTGTTTTCTTCATTGAGATTAGCCTACCCAGTGCCTTCCTATTCAATTCCACTTGATTTTGATCTGTTGACAGAGATTGCACTGAGAGCGGTAAGAGGGGGCTTGCTGTTTTAGTAAACAACCATTGGTGCAATCCTGTTCATATAATGATCAAGGAGCAGATCTGTTGTCCAGACATTGAACTGTTGGCATTTGGCCTTCATCCGTTTCACTTGCCATGCAAATATTCCCATGTTATGGTGACTGTTTATATTCCTCTCTCTGCAAACCCCATGTGGGAACTCAGTATTTTAGTATTTCTAGAAGTTCCTGGATATGGTCACAGACCGTCAAAGCTGCAGGCCACCATATATTGAGGTGTGTGCCGGTAAAGACCACTTCTTGGAGAAATGTACATCAGTTAAACATAACAACAGCAAGCACTGGAAGCTGTTTGTGTGTTGTATATAATCTAAAAAGAGACACAGTGACAAAAGCTTGTAAGGAAACTGTTTCTGGCTTTGAGTCCACTACATCATGTGCACCAAGGGCGTAGTGATCATCTCAGAAGCTAGGGGGGCAAATTTTTCAGAGATCTTTTGAGTCATTTATCATCCTATTGCATTCATCACACCTCTCCTTAATTATGTGTTAATTAATGATTATGTGTTAGAAACACATAATCAGTAACAA
>NW_006800341.1:261473-270493 GCF_000485575.1 Poecilia formosa
AGTTAATATTTTTAATGTTTTTTAACCATTTTTTGGTGACATACAGACAAGAAGGAACATGCTCTCATCGAATGGCAGCCAGCGCAGTTAGCGAGAGGTTGCGCAATCTCTGTCTTTATAATGCTGCCTGTGTGTGTGCAAACAATATGTGTAGATATGTGTGTGATCACTGTTCTAGTAAAACCCCCAAGAGATGGACGCTCTAATCTGAGTAGAAGTGGGACAGGAGAGGGGAGCAGAGAGTCGCATGTAGACACACGTTTTTATGTAAAAAAAAAAAAAAAAGAAATTTGCACACTGGGAGGCTTGAGGATCTGTCACAAGCCATAGACCAGCTGCAGCCAGAAGAGAGAGGGGAACAGAGATGAGGAAGACTACACTTTTGTTTCCTTTGAAATTGAAACCTACCTAGAATTTACTACAGAGTGTCACCGGGCTGCATCCGTATGTGGTTACGTTTATAAGTGTGTAAGTAGGCATGTTGCTTCCTCAGAGACAGAGTGTGAGGACCACAGCGGCCTAATTCTTCCTGACGTGATCCATCTGCTCGTATCTAATGGACAGTGTAACGACACACTCTTTGACACAAGCCGTTACCTCCTATTTAATTTATAGAATTTGGAGACCCCCACATGCCCAGATGTAATGCAATTACTGTTACACACAGTAACAGAATACATGTAACCCTGCAGGAACATACAAGACTTAACATTCATAAACACAAGCCCGTATTCCCACAGATAGGTCGACTTAATCTCCTGGCTGCACACACATAAACATGCGATCGACAGCTCGACCACATATAGCCATACTCTAGGGGTGTGAGATGAAGCAGATAAATGAAGATAATTAATTTCCTAGATTAAGCGCGTCTACATCTGAGCAACCCCGCGGCTCAAGAGGAGTCAGAAGGAAAACAAGACGAGTAAGTTGGAGAAAAGTGGATGATGGAGGACTAAGAGGGTGATACCACTGGCTCTGACAGGCCTGCTGTAGGCTGTTGGCGCTTGCCAAGACTGCAAACATCCTCATTAACCAGAAGCCAGCCTACACACTTAACACGTGTGTTTCTGCATGTGTGTGCAGTCTTGTATTGTTGCTAAGCCGTTGTGATTGTGTTTGTGTGCTTGTGTGTGTGTGTGTTTGCATTTCTTACTTTGTAAGGCCCATTTTCCAACAAATACTATGTTGTGAGGACACACTGCTCCTCATGGTGCTCAGAGTCTATTTTTGGGTTGGTGTAAGGGTTAGGATGGAAGTGATCGGGTTAGGGTTAGGGTTAGGCCATAGCGTTGAATGAAAAATGAATGGATGTCAGTGGAAAGTCCTTGTGAAGATAGAAAAACGTGCTATGTGTGTGTGTGCCTGTGCTGGAGACAGCTTGAAGAAGAGGGAGAGATACAGAGCAGCGTGGCAGCCTACACACCAAACAAACCTATGAAAATTCATAAGGACCTGGCGACGCCTACTCACAAATACTAAAAATACTGGAGTGAGTTGAGCCTAGTCATAAGAGAGGAAAGGGGAGGAAGAAGAGAGAGGAGATGAATAAAAAGAAGTGAGAGAGCAGCAGCAGAGGAGGAGGAGGAGGGAGAAAAGACCAGATTGGTGTAACATGAACCAGGACAGAAACGAGTCGAAAGAGAAGAGAAATAATAGTTACATCAACTGTTTCCAAGTTGGAACATCTATTCTTGGGCTCCAGTGGCCAACAACCATTTTTTGTGAGAGTGAGTGTGTTTCAGCGTGAAAATCCCCATGTCTTCCTTTATGTTTGGAGAATAAGGAGAGAAAATGTTGCCATTTTGTCTCTGCTTGGTGTGTGTGTGTGTGAGTGTTGTGCAGTGGTGCACAATCATACTGATTTAATGGATATTGACAGCAATTTACTGTCAAAGCCATCTATGGAACAGAGGAGAGAGGCTAGGACAGACATCCCCTTTTGATTCTGATTCAGCCTTTAGAGCTGATACACAGTCAAGTAGACTTTTGTTGAGGATGTCAGAACGGCTCCTTTCACAGCTGAGATGGTGGACTTTTTGCAGGCTTTGGTAGATGTTGACAGCTGATGTTTGATTGGCAGTTCAGCTGCATATGCAGAGTACCTCTGTGGTGTAGCTTTTAAAATCGGTGTTTCTCACCTGTCTGTTTACAGTGTTACTGCACCTCAGACTGCCAGGTGTGTGTTAGTCAACTTATATCTTTTTTTCTAAACAAACTATTATATCATCAACAGTGTCTCTCAACAGCTATTGTACAGTGTCCCTATTCTGTTTTAATTTAAAACTTTGCTAATTGTTTGCAGTGGAGAGATTCAGATGGATTTATGTTAGATTATTCTACAACAATAATGGTTTAAGAACTTTCAAAAAAGGCGAAAACTGATGAAAATTTTTTATTTGGTTTTGATCCCGTTTTTCCTAACATTATGCCCAAGATCTGATCATTTTTATTGAAATGTATATTTCTGTTAAGCAACTTATCTATAGGGATGAACTTTGCTGACATAAATACTCCAAAACTAAACCAGTACAACACTGGTCTAAGCATGAAGAAACCGTGATTAATGAACTTAGCACAGCACCCACATGATCACATGGAACAGGTGGTCAGACACTAAACCTGATGACAGAACATAAAGTTATCAAAGCACGTTAGAAATCAGTGAAATCAACAAACTAGTGTGTTGTCAAGATAGTTTGCTTACACTATGCTATCATGTTCATAAGGAGTGGTTTAAAAAATGTCAAAAAGGAGCTTAAATATAAAAATAAAATTTAAATACTTTTAATAGAGCTAAATACAAATTGAGGAGGACCAATTTCAAGATATCAGATGTTAGCCGAAACAGTAGTAATGTATTTTTTAGGCCTTTTATAGCTCTCTAAAGACTGAATTTGCTCTACATAGATACACTCAAATCTCACCTGTTAAGAGTGAAATTGCTTTGCAATTTATGAAATTGTGAAATTGCAAAGCAATTTCTGAGCTTTTTTGCAGCATTCACTGGTGTGGCAGAAGGAGCTCCTACTGCACATGCTGACTTTGTTCCCTTTCGTTTTGAAGTTTAAATTAGAGGTTACCTTCCAAATGATTTCTTGAAAATACACCCGAAGTCAGAGAACATTAGCTCACAAAGTGTAAAGCCAGGGACCAATTTGTCATTTCTCCACTTTCAATATCTGTGTTTGTGATCCATGATCTTAGAGTAGTACTAATCATAGTAAATTTACATTGTAAATTAAATCATAACTAACAACCCCATCACACTTTTGTTTATCTGCTGTTTTCTTCATTGAGATTAGCCTACCCAGTGCCTTCCTATTCAATTCCACTTGATTTTGATCTGCTGACAGAGATTGCACTGAGAGCAGTAAGAGGGGGCTTGCTGTTTTAGTAAACAACCATTGGTGCAATCCTGTTCATATAATGATCAAGGAGCAGATCTGTTGTCCAGACATTGAACTGTTGGCATTTGGCCTTCATCCGTTTCACTTGCCATGCAAATATTCCCATGTTATGGTGACTGTTTATATTCCTCTCTCTGCAAACCTCATGTGGGAACTCAGTATTTTAGTATTTCTAGAAGTTCCTGGATATGGTCACAGACCGTCAAAGCTGCAGGCCACCATATATTGAGGTGTGTGCCGGTAAAGACCACTTCTTGGAGAAATGTACATCAGTTAAACATAACAACAGCAAGCACTGGAAGCTGTTTGTGTGTTGTATATAATCTAAAAAGAGACACAGTGACAAAAGCTTGTAAGGAAACTGTTTCTGGCTTTGAGTCCACTACATCATGTGCACCAAGGGCGTAGTGATCATCTCAGAAGCTAGGGGGGCAAATTTTTCAGAGATCTTTTGAGTCATTTATCATCCTATTGCATTCATCACACCTCTCCTTAATTATGTGTTAATTAATGATTATGTGTTAGAAACACATAATCAGTAACAACCACAGAAACTACCACAAAATCTGAAGCTTACACTGCAAAACACTGGTTGAGTTGACAGTTACCTGTGAACACCTATGGCAGTCGTCCCCAAAGTGGGTCTTCGAGGGCCGGCATCCTGCATGTTTTAGGTCTCTCCTTGGTTTAACGCACCTGGATCAAATGATGGCTCATTAGAGGCCTAAGAGGAACATTGACATGCTGAAAAGGTTGTTACTGCCACCAGGGAGAAAACTAAAACATGCAGGATGCCGGGCCTCCAGGGCCGACTTTGGGGACCACTGACCTATGGGGTAGATAACCAGGTCAGTAAGACCGATACATTATTTTTTGTTAAAGGCAGCAGGTAATAGTCAAAATATCAGAAAAAAAAATAAAAATAAACAAATGTGTCTAACTATAAACTACACATGGCCTACTCCCTGTGCTACTTACAATACAAACACAATTATTTTGCGGTTTGAATAAGAGTGATTATAAAATATTTGTCCTGATACCTGCCTGCTTTCTACTGTAATACATAATTTATTTCTCCTTTGAACTGTTAGGAGGAGCCAAGACTCCCAATTATAATCCCTCCTTACCCAAGAGGACCATCGCTGTCCCTGCTGTTGGCCTCTAGTCCAGTTTCTCCTCCCTAACTTTGCTCTTTCTGTTGTGCTAATTGAGATTTATTTTAAATATATGGAAAGCATAACTTGAGAACAAATTCTGCATAGAAATTTAAAAATGCAGAGGACAGAGTTGACAGATACGGGAAGTGTGGGTACATGTCCTTTAAGCACCCCTTGGCCTTTACGCCCATGTGTGCACTGGAATGTAACGTTGACGTGTTTGTAACAAAATCATCTTTTTGTTCATCTAAGTCTGTCTATCAGTCTTCACTTCTACATCTTACAGTGGCAAATTTTAGACAACCAATAACAGTTTGATACATTTCACTTGAACCAGAAGTCCCAAGTGACTTTGGAAGGTTGATACAATTACAACTGAGCTTTCATAGATACTGATGCTAAGCCATTCAGTGATTCTTATATTAACGAAAGTATTTTAAAGGCTATCCTCTGAGCATGATTGTTTGTTTCTGTATCTGTGAAATGCAGCATTGTCTGGGATGTATCAGACCTCCCGCCTGACAGATGACACTGTCTGTGACCCCACCAATGAACCTCCACCCGAACCTCTAATATTCAGAACGCAACAAAGTGAATTTGGAAAATAAATTGTCTGAACAAATTATATAAATCCAGTGATGCCCACTGTTGGCTTTTAGCGAAACGTCTCCTTAAGGTTCATTTCAACAGTATCTGCCCTGAATCTTTGTCCTATGTTGACTTAATGTCAGGAGCTTTCAACATTTATTTCATTTATTTAGCTCTGGTCTGTTGCATCACCAGTGAGGTTAAAGTACACTGTAGCTTTGGCAAATAAACTCTACTGACATTTATTGCACCTCCTAAACACTAGATGTGTCACTGAGACCTTGTCAACTGATGTTTGTCCATTCTGTAGGATACAACATAGCTGAAAGAAAAAAAAAGTTTTGTTTCTTTTACGTTGTTGTTTTTAGCGCACACAAATGATAAAGTACTTAATAAATTAAAATAAAAGTTGTTAATTTACATTATATTCATTTAACCACAAAAGTAAAGTTAATAGTCATACTCTGCAATTCAGAATGGAAAAGATTTTAGTCATTTTAATGACATCCAAATTTTTAAAGTTTTGACAAACCTTAAAGTCTCTTTAGCTCGTGGAGCCATTTCTGTGACGTGGAGGGAAACTTGCTGCTGCTATTCTGCTCAGTAGAATGTTGCTGAAAAATCTGCTGTCATGAGATGGAAAAAAAAACAACAGACATGTTTGCAAAAAGAAGTCGCATCATAGTTTCATTGAAGACTTATAAAATAGTTTCATGATTTTGGTTATGGTTGTAGAATTTAAACTGAACACTGAACAATAAATCGTTGGGTAAATAGTTTAAAAAAGTGGAAATATTAAACACATACTAACCTGAATGGCTGCAAATCAACCATTGCTGAAAATTAATCAGACTCAACATAGTGTAATGTTTCACCTCTCTGCAACACTTTGAGTCACCATGCTCTATCCTTTGTTAAACCCTTGCTATTTGATCAGTTTAATTTCAGAAGCTGCGAATTATATTTTTATTACAGAAAGATAAAATTTACCTTTTCTATCTTTAAGATGACCAGAAGAAGACTCAGTGTGTACACTGAGGGCGATGAGTTCCCTTCATCCCTCCACCCCTCCATCCCTTCTTCTCAATCCCTCATCCCATCCTCCCTCTATCCTTCATCCTTCCCTCCTTCATCCCTTCATCCAATAAATCTGTCAGTCAATAAATCTTTAAATCTATATCTTTGTGGCGTGGTCCTTGCTAGTGAGATGGAGTGAGTGTGTTAACTTAAGTTCGGGAGCAGGGCCACGCCCCAAACCACACCTCTAATTTTCCAATTTATACCCTGCTGACCTATTCATCTCGGTCTGTTACATTTCATCAACAAACAAAACTAGAAGCATGGTTCTTCATTCATAACCATGCTTTGCTTCTCGTTGCTACAGGTTACATCTGGGGGGATCCTACGCAGGCTTGGGAAAACAGGAGGAACCATTTTCCGAAGACAAAAACCCCACGCAGAGACTTCACCTCCCAAGTCATCCAGCATTCTCCTCGGTTAACCTCATTCATTCTCCTCATTCTTTCATCCTCTCTTCCTTCCACCCCTGTCTCTTCTTCTCAATCTATCCATCCATCCAACCCCTCATCCCATCCTCCCTCATCCCTTCATCCTCTCATCCTTTCAATCATCTTTAAATCTCTATCTTTGTGGCATGGTCCTTGCTAGTGAATTTCAAATAGTTTACTTTTTATTTTTATTTTAGTTGAGGAAGGTTTAGAACATGGTTGATGGCATCTCGCCCAAGCTTCAAACCTAGTATTTGTTTGCTCTAAAAATTTGGTAAGGTTAAATTTAACCGGTTAAAGAAATTCAAACAGTTCATTCTCCAATGTGAGAAATTGGAGAATGAACTCTTGAGGTGGTCAAGTTTCTTGCTTGTCCAGATCTTGTTAGTCATTTACATAGTATGATTACTAATTAGCTATGGATTATTTTGTGTCTAGATGCCATATAGTCATTCAGTTCAGAATTTAAGTTTTATTATTGGGATTCTGCTAATTAAACATTTTCATAGTATATTTCAATCATTCCTTTCATACAGTCTAGGCTCCCTGAAAAGAAGAAATTACATTTCAGAGAAAATCTAAATATTTTTGATTGGCTTTAGTGTGATTGATATTAAACTTTACTTTTACTGATTTGACTTTTAATGCATAATGATGTCAAATCAGTAAGCTTATAAATTGATATAAGCTTATCAATTACAAGAAGTGTACTGCCTTTGTTAGTGAACATTAGTGAACAGACAGCATCATTAGAACCAAGGAATAAAAGCTGTAGGTCATTTTAAAGGTTTATTTCAGTGTACCAATAGCAAACTTAGTCAATGTTACTATAAGTTGGGCTAGTTATCAGAAGATGTAAGTAAGTCTCTGTGAGAGGGGGCATTTAAGAATAAACACAGATTCACAGCTTGAATTTGTGTTTGATTTGCAGCATATATTTGAATTTGTGCAACAAACACCAAAAGAAAAAAAAACCTATGTAAAACCTGAATGGCCGTTCAATTTGATAAATATTTACATAGGCTATCATTCAATGAATCGATAGAAATCCAAGTTCAGGCATCAAAACATCAAATCTAAATAAATAATACGAATTGTATTAAATATTTTAATACATACTGGTGCTTCACATTGATTCTTTAGTAATGGAACCTTCAACAATTACAAGACTACTATATTTTGTTATTGAACACACTTAAGAAAGGTGGGTAAAATAATGGATGAAAGGAAAACATCATTAAGACCAAGGAACAGACAGCAAATAAGTCAGAAACAAAAATTGTTGATAATTTTAGAGGTAAAAAACAATTTTCCATGTTGTAACTCTTGGAGCATGGTTGCGCAGTGAATAGAAAAAAAGTATTTGAAACACAAATTAACTTTTAATCACATTTTATTTTGAAGGGACAGCTGAGAGTTAAATATGAGTAGCCTCACCTAGACCTGTTTACTGCCTGTCACATATTCTTAAGAAATACATTTACAGATGAGGAACATCTACTGAAATGTATCACACTAGCAAGTGTCACAAAAAAATCTAGAAGAGTTTAAAATCTAATCGAATCAACCTTTACTTTATTCATTTATTTTTTCTTTTGTACTTTAACTGAGCTGTTCTTAAGACTCATAGAGATGGGAGGGAGTTTAAAAAAGCAAGGTTTCAGAAAGATGGGGTTAGCACATGTTCTGCAAAGAGAATGTTTATTACTGATCCCTGTGTCTGCCCAAAAGCAGAGAGGCTTTTGGGCTACCATAAATAATGCAGAAAAGCACTTAATCTGTATATTTTTCCTATGGAGGTATCTGTCCAGCTTTACGCAGAGACAGGGTTTTTTCCCCCTCACACACATAGCAGGAGGGTGATCCTTTACCTTCACGCTGTGTATCAGGAAGACATTCTGTTTACAGCTAGAGGTAATTACAATATTCCAAATCTATTTAAACTTCTCTAGGTATAGTATGTACTATATATTATTCTTGATTATCTAATACTTATTGTTGATAATCAATAAGTATCAATCAATGTTAAGTTATCTAACACTTATTGTTTTCATACTTTAATTGTATTTTTCTTAAAACTCATAGATGTGAGAAGGAGTTCAAGAAAACAATGTGTCAAAAGGTGGCTAGCAGATGTCAAAGGAAAGTTCATTGTTGGGGGGGATGGGCTGACATCCAGTTCACCGGAAATTAAAATCAATTAATTATTAAATCATGCCATCGATTAAATTTTGTCATAAGAGTGTGTATATATATATATAAAAAAATTCCCCTCTCATCCTCCGTGGGTGGTCTCTTTCATCCTCTGAGCTCGGGTCCTCTACCAGAGGCCTGGGAGCTTGAGGGTTCTCCTCCAG
>NW_006800341.1:270539-285654 GCF_000485575.1 Poecilia formosa
CTCTGTTCTTTATCCACCACCACAATGTCCGGTTGGTTCACATACAGCTTTAGAAAACAGTTCCTGACAAATAAAACAATAATCTGTTTTTTGTTGTATAGAGCATTTTCTAAAACAGCTATAGTCATTCCAGACTGCATGGAGATTTTTGAATTTGACAGATTTTCAATAAGTTTCACCCACACATTTTTATTTATATTAATTGACATTTTAGACAGCAGAGAAAGAGAAAATTACATTTGTACAGAAATATTGCAACAATCTCTCATTATTTCAGTGATTCTCCGAATACTCTGAGTATTCTGTCTGTCAGAACACTCTGTCATTTTCTTATATTACAAGCAAAAAAATCAATGAATTTTATTGAACTTCATTTGATAGGCCAACACAAAATAATTCCATAATTGTGAAGTAGAAAGACAAGGTTTTTTTAAAAAAATTGTGGACAGTGTGGCATCTTCCTGACTTTGATGTCCAGACTCACGGTTGTAGAGGAGTCTACTGCAGTGTTGAGATATAAAATAACATCCCAAACTTTGAATATCTTGCAGCGCATCCACCAGCAAAAGATGGAATACTACAAATCTAACAAAGACACAAATTTATCAAATAACAAGTTTTGCTGGGAAGTACATTGTCTCAGAAATGATTATGATAAACAATAACACTGTCGTTTTGGCAAGATTTTCTATTAATATACCATATTAATTTATAATATATTAATGTTTAATACATTAATTATACATTAATATATTATACATTACACCCTCCCAAAGACTAAAAATGCCTTTCCAAACAGCATCTTACACAGGACTGGAAGACATTTAACTATACAATAATCCACATAAAATGGATTATGAAGTCTCTGTAAACACAATTGCCCTTCAAAATCTATTAATTAGGCTCATATAAGGAAAAACAATCAATACTGTGTACTGGGTGTCAAATTTTTGTAGCATTTTTAAAAATGGCGTCTTCTCAATGAGATTAAAGGGCAGCATCTCTTTAGCGATTAAGCAAACTGTCCTAGTGCTCATTATTTTTGCTCTGACCTTTTTGTTTTTAGTTTGTCAATAAAACATCTCAGTAATTGTGAAATAGCTCATTGTATTTTTTTATTTTTTTTTCCAAGCTGGGAAAACTGCATCAGATGATTGTGCTTTAGGTGCATCCAATCTGACTGAGCTATTTTGAATAGACAGAAATATCAGTTTAATTATGTATAAAACTGGTAGTGCACACCAATGCCAGATAAAATGTTTCAGGAAACCTTTAACTCACAGCGGCTAAATACATGTGAATAACACACAGAGGTGATTTTTATTTGTTAAGAAAATGGAAGACATTGTATCCTTTACTTGACCTTTACAGCTATGCAGTGCTTTCTGTTGGCCTCTCCCACAACATCCCAAAAAATACAATGAAACCTGTTCATAAGGTGATACAAAGACATTCTTTAGGTCAAATACCCTAATTTTAATGATATCAACCATCATATTTTAGCCAACGTTTTTAACTGTCATGCAAGGCTTTGAGTCTTGCTGTAGAAACCACCCAGGATATCCACCTTTTCCCTCCTTTGAGAGTGGCCTTCTTTCTATTGGCTTTAGTAAAGGCTGACAGATGATGTGTGACACTGCAGTCTGTCACTCAGCTCAGCTTGAGCAACAAAAGCATCATGGCCTCTCTGATAGTCAACCATAAATCATATATGAGCATCGAGTGGAACACTCTCACTTGATTAATGACAACTATTGTCTGTCTCTCACTTGCACACATAAACAGCTCCACAGTTATGCTGATGGCTGCATGATGATCAAGGCACTTCCGGTTGTGAGAATAGATGTCAAACATTTAGAGTAAATTTAGGTTTAATAACCTTGATAATTGCAACTTTAATGCCCCACCCAGCCATTTACAAATAGTGACACAAAGTTGGTGTTCTAACAGAGGTTTCCACCTGACTGCTGCCTCCTGAGGAATACTGGGAGGTAGAAACAAGGACTTACACAAACTCTGCTCTGTCTGCATCTCAGTTGGCCTCTCTATGTAGAGCGCCCATATATGTGAGAAACGCTGCTCTCAGACTTCAAGTCGTTTTGTTGTGTTTGTTTTATTTTGTCTCGTCTATAAATGATGAAGCTCCAGGCAGGAGAGAAGGAAGCACTCAGCCCTAACCAGGAGGGAAGTGCTCGCCGGCGGGCAACGTCCCCTCGCCACTCGCCACCACCCCCTCAACCATAGACGTCCCATGACAGACAAACTAGGCCAGCTCTGCATGTGTGTGTGTCTGAAATGAGAGATGACATGTCCTGGCATTCTAAAGGATCCACTGTGTTCTGTGTTGCTGATGTATTATTAATGGTTAGAGGTGTAAAAAGGTATTTTGTTAGTTATTTATTGTGTACAGTAATGTTATTGTTTATTGCTTTGCTTATTATTGCTTTGAATCGACATAAATTTGACAGAACATCTCAGGAACCTATGAAAAACATCTTAATCACTTCTGAAGTCGATTCTGTTTCATCATGAGCTTACACTGTAGGAAAATCTTCAAAATATTTTATAGTCCAGAAAAAGAAAAAAAAACATTTTAGGTTGCCTCTTCTGAGAAAGAGGTAGGACACAATTTTCAATACTCAAAAAACGTTCAAAAGAAAAACAAAACAGAACAAAAAATAAATAAATGTGATAGTTATTGTAATTTTCTTCATTGATGTTGAATTTATTTTTGTTTTCAACCAAAAGGGAATAGACTGATATAAGTTTTATTGGAATAAAAATATATATTTGGATGTGGTGTACAGTTCAAATCTCAAATCATTTCTTAATATATTTCTTCCAAGAAGGTATGAAACAAAACCTCAGAACAATGTCAGATGCTCTTGAACATCTTTCTATGTTGGTACATTTTTTGTGGCAGACCAAAACAAAAGTGTGAATAATTGGAAGAGGACGAAAATGGTAAATTATTTTTTTTTAAATATATTTTAGTTAGAAATATAAATCTGAGAAATGTGGTGTACATCTTTTGGGTAGTAACTGTCCAGCATTCCAACACCTGGAATGGAAAAATTTGCCCATTCTTCTTTGCAAACCAGCTCAAATTCAATCAGATTGGATTGGAAATGTTCAACTTTCGCCATGAATTCAAAGTTGGATTTGGATCTGAACTTTAATTGGGTCATTCTAACACATAAAAAATCCTCTGCTCTCATCCATTCCGCAGTTCTAGCTGCATGTTTAGAATGATGATCCCTCAAAAGTCTTATTCACCTGCATCCCCATGTCTTCTAAACAAAAGTATCCTCATAGCACGACGGTACCACCAGGCTTCACAGACTTCAAGGCAGAAGCACATTTGCACCATTATGCAAACAATAACTTGGACTGTTTACACTGATTTCTCATGTTGTAACTGTGTTGAGGTGTTGACCGAGGATCACTGTGTAACAAAGCTAAGATGAAATGGTTACCATACCAGTGACTCTACCTTCTTTTAAAGCAAGTCCCAAGAAACTGATTAGAGGGTTCAGATTTGCCTCTTCAAAGCTTACTTCATTTATTCATCCTGTAATCATGTGTGGATTTTTAAACAACAGGAATTCAGGCACATCCATGTCCACACACAAACAAAACACCCAGAACAGTTGTGACACAAAATAGCTACAAACTACACTTCTAATCACCCAAGTCTGCTCTTTTCATTCTATGTCACTTTTTGACTGTTTTACATTCATCTGTGTCGTTTCACTAAATTCGAATGTCTTTTTGTGTTATAGTAACACTGTTATAGTTCTTCTGAGTCTCATTTAGGTCATTTTATGCCTCATTATACATTTTGGGTGTAATTAATGCTGTTTTTGTCTCATTTGAGCCAATTTGCATCTCTTTATAGTCGCTTCATGTCTCATTTTTGTATTTGGGTCTTGTTTTAGTGTATTTGTGCCAGTTACATCACTGCTTAGAGGGTTTTTATTATGTGTTTAAATTTAGCTTTTTTGTGGCGTTGGTGCCTAATTCTAATATTTATTGGTAAATTGGACTAAAACCTTAAACATAAATTCTATGAAGTAAAGTTATTGGTCATTAATGCTATGAGCTATCAGTTTGGTTTCTCATTTTCTTCATGTGCATTTTTTTCTCAACAAAAACACAAGCCATATTTCATCTACATGTCAAAAGATTCCTGTGGCTTGAGCACCTCAATACCACATATTCTGTGTGGAGATGCCACTCTCATTTTTTTTTGGTAACACTTTATTTGAAGGGGTGTGCATAAGACTGACATGACACTGTCATAAACATGACATAACATCTGACATGAAGATAAATAAGTCTTTATGAATGTTTATGACAGTTGTCATGAAGTGTCATTCGGTAAATAATGACACTTTTAATACAAAGTTGCTCTAAAAGTTGCATTAAATGTCCATTAAAAGTGCCAACTTTGTATGATTTTGTAAATTATGATAATTTAATGCAAAGTTGGCATTTTTAATGGACTTTCAATGCAACTTTTAGAGAAACTTTGCATTGAAAGTGTCATTATTTACCGAATGACACTTCATGACAACTGTCATGAACGTTCATAAAGACTTCGTTATGTTCATAACAGGTGTTATGTCATGTTTATGACAGTGTCATATCAGTCTTATGCACACCCCTTCAAATAAAGTGTTACCTTTTTTTTTATAAACGTTACATTTTTCTAATCTCATGATACTCTACGAGATGAACTCTTTTAGAGTTGACGTGCTCTAACGCTGCTAATTTGACACTAAGGATTGTATTGTGTAGGTTATCTTTACAGGTTCGTCTGAGAATAGATCAAAAAATTAATTCTTAACAGTTTTCAGTATAATTCATTTATTCCAATTTTATATGACACCAATAATCTCTGCTTTGCACTTTCATAAGAAAACAATTTCTTCTATCAAACATGAGTCAAAAAAATGAAGATAGCATTGTTATATTTTCATGGTGTTTTGTATTTAGGACCCACCATATACTAGTTATAGCAAATAAAATTATTGTATTTTGAGTAAGATAATGATAAAAAGAATTAATAAGAAACAGTTCGATTTACTTTCGGAAAGTAATTTGATTTATTTAGTATTCATGGAACTGCATCCAAAACTCCCTTTTTAACTCATTTTCCCAAGTGTGAAAATGAAATTGTAATAGCACCTTATTTAAACCCTTGTCACAGTTGAACAGGCTTTTCAGTTAAATAAACCAGCTTCAAACTTTCAGCCACGTTAACCCGAGCCATGAATTATTGAGCTGTGACCGCAAAGATGTTCCAACGTCATGTTTTTTTTTGTTGAGGTGAGCTTCGCTGCTTTTTAACCATCACTGCCTCGCTTTTTAGAGCGTGGCATGGCCAGGAAATAAGCCTGGAAGTTCAGTGTACAAGAAAAATCTTTGTACAAAATTGTATTGAATTTGTCTCACACTAGGAGAAAAGGGCAAACTGGGCAGCACAACAGGAGGCAGGGAGCACAAAGCATTTATTTTCTGTAAAAAAAAATAAAAATAAAATATATATATATATATATCTCACTGGGCCAGATGTTTCCCACTGGCTTCTCAAGCTGGGTATGGATTACCAATTGAAGTCTTCCAACTTCCCAGCACCCATTATCTAATTTATAGAAACAAATTTCTGACTTTTATGTTGCTAGAAAAGCTTAAAGTCTGCATATCATTTTGATTTTTGTTCATTTGTAGCTCCATGTCTCTGTCCACAGTGCTGATTGTGGGGTGTCCAGCCAAGTTGGATTTGTCCAAGGCATTTGAGACACTTCATGCTGACTGTAGGTCTGGTGATGCTGAGGAGCTCTCAGCCTGACTGATAGCTTTCTGACTTTATCATAGACACATCATTTGTTTACCAGAATATACAGAATTTGAGTTCTGGTTCTTAATACTAATTTGGGACTTCTGGTGACTCATCTGAACTGCTCTTTTACAGTTTTGTTTTGTTTTTTGGGAGGGGGGTGGGGGGCATTATGAGTAAATGTAAATTGTCATCACAGCTACACTATGGTTCTGTTGTTGTTCTCATTGTTGCTCCTGTTGTTCTCCTGTTGTTCTCCTGAATCATCAAATTGTCCCATGGCTTAAGATTTAAGAAGTGATCTGAGCAGAAATGAAGCTAATATCTAATCAAGATGGATACAGTTTTTAGTAGTGACTCCACATCAAAGAAATATAATCTAACCTTTTACGGTCTCATCCTTTTCTGTCTGTGTAGCCTTTGATTTTCATTTTAATTGATCTGCCAAACATTCTCTCACTAAATATGATTGGTATAAAAATGCTTAGCTTTGCAGCATATACAGCTTTTATGATTAGAAGCAGCTAGTGTCTGTGTTGCTCTATCTGCAATAACTGGGTGGCTGCTACCACCCCCAATATCCAGTAAAGAGGATGACAGGATTTCATTTGTCTGAGTCTTTAAGCTAATCCTTCAAACAAACAGTTTTCAAGCCTTTGTCTTTGCTTGATTTGCATAAAGAACAAGGGTCGACTGGCTGAGAGACGTCAGCCTCCCACACTGACATCTGTCGGAGAGGTACAGAGTTTTTCAGTCACAGAGGAAACAATAAGGTAGTTGAGCAACATGGTTCAGCAGCTGTTTGCCAGATTCAATAGACCCATTCACAGCAGATATCTTGGCTTGTCACCGCATAAAAAGCACCGGTGTAACTGATAATGATAAATGAACTGATTCCAGGTCCTCCTACCCGGCTGTCTGCTTCCATGACACTATTGAACAATGTTGGGTCACCGATCCAAAAAAGCAAGTCAATATGTCAACACCGTTTTCCTAAATATGCTTCACACTGTTGTCAGTTGCCATTGTAATCACAGCTGAGTTTGTTCCAGATGTGACAGCCAGAAAGTTAAGGTTGGCAAAGACCCAGTAAGTTGGAAAATAATAAAAAAAAAGATTTAAAAAACACAAGTACTTAAATAGTTTATTTACAAACCTTATTGCAGCGCGGAGGAATCAAAAAACATTATTGAGGGCTGAATAAAAACTAAAGGAAGTGTCTAACATGTGAGTCATAAGACCACCTGGAGGGATTGATTATGTTTGCCATTTAGGCTGACATCCAGGTCAGATGGAAACATTCAGACCACGAAAAATCTTACATTCCAGCCAAGAGAATGGTTCTGCATTTAAGCAATCCTTGTAATTGCCATTGTAATTGCCAAATGAATGACCTACCAAATTATGTAGGTCATTCATTTGGTGACCTACATAATTATGCTGAAAGCCATAATGAAAGTTTAAGGTTTGTTTTTGCATGAATTTCTGTAGTAGCAAGTGTTCTTCAACGACAGATTAGGATGAGCTTAGGGCAATTTTATGGAGTGGTATGTTGATAAGAATATCTGATTTTAATGTACTTGTGTTGTGATTCAATTCAATTGAAATCCCCAATTTTTTTTCTTATTTTATCCCAAAGGGATATTAAATGTTGTAACTCATAAAGATTCTTCAAAGAGTCATTGTAGATAGTGATGGCTGTTGGCAGGAACGATCTCCTGTAGCAGTCTGTATTACTGTGAATTTGAACGAGCCTCTGACTGAAGACATGAAGACACTCTGTTCTTCTGAGACATTCTCATGAAGAGGATGATCAGGGTTGTCCATAATTTCCTCGATTTTATGTAAAATCTTTCTGTGGGAGCCATTTATCTTTTCCTGTGTTTATCGCCACCAAGGGGCATATTTCATTTTGAGTTCTGAGTATGTCTCAAGGGGTACCGGGTTATTTAAGGTCAAGTGGGATTCTGTTTAAGTGTTGCTAATGGGAAGACACAAACATTTTTCTACTGTGCTTGGTTTTGATTTACGGCTGATTTATGTGGTTCTACATTGAAATGGCAAGACAATTGACATTCTACAGAAAATAAATGACTATGATTATAAGTCAAACTGAAGATCAGAAAAAGAAATCTTGATTGAGCGCATGTAAAACCAATGCTTACCAGAAACAGCAGCAACAAGTCGTCTAAAATACAGAATTTTAGCCGCTACACCTTCTTTCCATTGTCATCTTCAGAAGTCCCACAGTTGTACCCAGAACAGAACCACAAGAGAACCAGCCTTCTACGTCAGGTTGTTCTGTTGTGATGATTACTAATGCAGGTTGTGAGGCCTGCAGTAGACAGAGAAATTGTTGAGCACCATAAACTTTAGAACCCTATTGGAGGAGTGGATACCTTCACAGTCGTGGGTGGGCACAGTGAAAATACCAGACTAAGCACACAGCCCTGTGGTGTGCCTGTTTTGAGCACCAGTGTGAATGATGTTCGGCCCCCTGTTCTTACCCTCTGCCCATCCAAGATTGCTGAATAACATGAGCAGGAAGTCCAGCCCTGTTCAGTTTCCTGAAGAAGAAAAGTCTTTGTTAGGCCTTCCTCGTCAGAAAAGAGGTATTCAGTGACCAGATCAGGTGGTCCAGAATATGGATATTATCCACTCCCTCCACCACCTCCTCTTGAATTGTAAGAGGTGGGTGCATTGTCCTCCTGGACCTCCTGTAGTCCACTATGACCTCCTTGGTGTGAATCTCACCTGTTAGAATGAGGAAATAAAAAGAGAGGAAAACAACCAGGGACAGATGGGGGGGAAAAGTGGAGAAACAAAAGGAGGAGAGAAAAAACTGACAAAAAGGCTCCCCAGAGCCTTTAAATAACTTCAAATAATTTGGTTGCCAAACCAAGTCTGCATATTTGGTACTAAACATCCTGCAGTATGACTATAATAAGTCAAGAATAAAATTACCAAAATTTTGACTGTAAAATAGAGAGTGGACAAAAACAGCACCCAACAAAAGCAATTAATGAGATTGTAGCAACAGATAAATCAATGATGAAAAAACAGCTTGTTGCAAATTGAGGATCTTTGAAGGTTAGCAGTCAATCATTTTACCATCTTATGGTTTATTAACCGACATAAAATCCACAATAACTGTTGTTTTACACAGTCACAGACAGTTTGTGTCAGAATGGAGACCCCACACCGTCACCCATACATTCACAGCCATGCTCAGCCTTCTTCCTGCTGTTGACATGGCTGTTGACATCTAAGGTGTTGTTGCTTTATTAGACTCAACTACATCCTGCTTCTGCCTACCGAATCAGACTCTGACAGAGAATGAAAGCGATTAAAAAGTTTATTGACAAGTAAACATTAAAGTTCTTTGGCGTTCAGGTCCCGGGCGAGAACGTCTAGCTGAAACTGCGATAAGCTCGATAAACATTCCTGATACTGCATATGAATGTAATCCCCCCAGGGCCAGTACTGGTGGTGGAGGTCGAAGAAGGATGTATGCCTGAAGAACCAGGAGCAGAAGGTGGAGATGGGGCGGAGGTGGGTTGATCGCAGCTGGTAAGCGGAGGAGGCCATGGATGAAGGTCCTTATCAACTGGAGCTTGGTCGATGATTGGTCATGATGAGGCTTGGTCCAGTGCTGATAGGTCCAGGGAGATGAGGGGGGAGGGGTGGGGGGCACTGATTGATGAGGCAGGAGTAGCAAGATACTTCCAGACTGAATTTGTGCCTAAGCTTCATTTTAACATTGTGACTTTTATGTCTATGAAAAGCACTTTAGAAATAAACTTTACATACTCCACTGAGACTCAATGTTTTTAAAGGAATAACCAATATCAGGATACTAATGTTAATCCCACAAGAACAGCAGCATAAGGAACACAGCCGAAACTGGAAACAAAACGTAAATAAAGGAACCTAAAAATGCTCCTTAGCCTGAAAAATATGTTTCTTTTTGCATCAAAGAGTTTTGCTTTTTACCTATAACTTCCACAGTGCTGCAGCTGGTAGCACTACTGCCTTGTAGCAAGAAGGTCTTGGATTCAAGTCCCTGCCTGGGGTCTTTCTGCATGGAGTTTGCATGTTTTCTTTGTGCATGCATGGGTTCCCTCTGGGTACTCTGGCTGCCACAGTCCAAAAACATGACTGTAAATTCTCCCGAGGAGTGAATGTGTATGTCCATGATTGTTTGTCCTGTCTGTCTCTGTGTTGCCCTGCAAAGGTCTGGTGATCTGTCCTGGGTGACCCGCCTCTCATCTGTTGACCACAGAAGATAGGCACCAGCCATATTTTAGGTGTAGACACACAAACGCCCACACGCACGCGCACACATATACATACAGGTATGACACTGTCTTCTAATCACCACCCACATTCTATGGGTGGTGATTGGTTCTTTTTCTTCTACTTCATGTTTAATGGTGGTTGACAACTTAATAGAGAATTATCGCCATCAGCTGGTGAGGAGTTTTTATTTTATGCCAAATAAAACCCCATATTAAAAATCACAATACGGTTTTCTGTCAGATCAGCATACGTTGTCAGAGTAGCATGCATGCAGTGAGTATACATGCGCGTTCAGTGATTCATGACATTTAGAGGAGCTGTCAGTTCAGCATACGTAACAAGATACAACAAAAAATAAGTCAATAAATTGTTTTCAATGATAATTAGATTAATATACATCTAGTAGCTATAGCATCTAGACCCTGCTTCTGTAGTTGCAGCAGGGTCTAGTTGCAACTACAGTCAACCTGTTTTTTGATGATGGTCTGACTGGTTAACTGCTAAGTCAGGATGTCATTCTGCTGTTAATAAAGTTTATGATGATCTAACTTCTATGTCATGGTGTGTTGCTGATTAAATAAAAGCATGTGGTAATCACAGCATATACTTGTCTGACAGATATAGCCATCAGTTTGTGCTACTAGAATGATGATCTGACAACGTATGCTGATCTGACAGAACTGCGGCCTTGTAGCTTTTACTTCTTGTTTCTTTCTGAACTAGATCCAAAGGGCTAGTTTTGATTGTGATTGGTTGATATGCGATAACACACACACACACACACACACATGCACACACAAAAGCAAATATGCCCCAAGTAATTCTGATGTCCTCTGATGAAACCCCTTGTTCAAATTTGACTCATCCAAATTAAGCAATTTTACCTACAACAATATTGATTCTTTAGACTAAATTCATTTAAGAATTTATCCTTCTCCACAAATGTTTTTATGCAATTTCTGCCTCTGTATCATTTACTCAGTGTTCTGTGCTCTTCATGGTCTTACGCATTCCCACAATGGACTGCCCCACAAAGGCTCAGTGCCCTCGGCAACAGAGCAAACTGAACTCCAGAGGCCTCATCTGTGTGTATGAGTGAGAGGAGACTGAGAGGATGCACTGCTGTTTTCTGTCATTGAGGCGCTTTTATCAAGAACTGTTCCTTTGCACTAACACCCAGGCACAGACTCACAGATCCACATCACACACAGACAGCCATGCATAAGACGGAGTATGCATTAAATACTTGATGAAGTGTGTGAAGCTGTCAGGCATCATTCTACAGCTAGATGAGAATACTTGTCAGATTTAATGAGCAATTTTGTCTTGTGTAATGTCTTCTGAGCCTCAGCATAGGGAAACAGCACTCAGTCCCAATAATGTGCTTAAATATGTTACTTTGCAGACCACAATGACATGTAACAACTAATATCACTTGAATTATTTCACTGTCTAGAAAGAAGAATAGCTGACATGGAACACAAGAAGTTTAGCTAATCATACAGAAAAACACATTTAATAAGTTTTAGAAACATTTGAACATGTACTTTAAATGGCATGACATATAAACAGAACGGAGTAAACAGGCCTGCGGCTGAAGTTTGGCCTTTGTTTACACCCACACGCTCCAACTTCTTCAACAAACTGCTCCAACCGTCCATGCTCTCAGAAACCACCAAAATTCTCACCTTGTTTACCCATATTCGCATATTTATCTGCACTGTTTTCAGCACTGGGTTAAAGCTTTTTAAAATATATCCACAAAATGGGTTTGCTGGCACAGTGAGCAAAATGTTACCTAATTAAAATGAGATATTTTCTATCATTGTACCAATAGTGGTTCAAGTTACAAAACTTGGCTATGCTAAGAAATTAAATAACAGTATTCCAAACAGCAAAAAGATGGTACTTTGTCTTTTAGATTGTTATGAACCCATAACAATCTAATCTCTAAGATCCCTTTCAAAACAGATTTAGATTGTCCTATGACGTCTACAATTTCTAAGGCCAATAGGACATTGCTGAATGGTGTAAAATTTGATTTTAAGATAAAGTAACATACACTTCAGACTTCCAGCACAAGTTCAACTTTTGTCATACAAAGAAATACTCAGATGACTCTGCAGCTGTCCTGTGAATCAGAAATGGACAAGAGGCTGAGTACAGAGATCTGGTGGACCGCTTTGTGTCATGGAGGGAACAATCATCTAATCTTGAATGTAAACAAAACAAAGGAGATTATTGTCGATTCCAGTAAGAACAGGATCAGATCAAACCCTATTTCCATCATGAGAGAAGAAGTGGAGGTGGTTGAGGAATATAAATACCTCATTGTTCATCTGGACAACAGACTGGACTGGATACGCAACAGTGAAGCTTCTATAATAAAAGAGAGCAGACTGAACTTCCTGAGGGTGTTAAGATCCTTCAAGGTTTGAAGCAAGATGCTGCAGATCTTCTATCAGTCTGTTGTTGAGAGCATCATCTCTGCTGCTGTCATCTGTTGGAGCAGCAGCATCAGAGTCAGAGACCTAAAAAGGCTCAACAGCCTGATAAAGAAGGCTGGTTCTGTTCTGGTTCTGTTCTGAGCACGACTATGGAACCTCTGGAGATGATGATGATGCAAAGAAGGATTCTTCATAAAATCAAGAAAATTATGGAAAATCCTGACCATCCTCTTCATGAGACCGTCTTGGGCAAACAGAATGTATTCAGTCAGAGGCTTGTTGAAATTCACAGTAATACAGACTGCTGCAAGAGATCTTTCCTGCCAACAATCATCACTATCTATCGTAACTCTTTAATTAAATGAGTCACAACATTAATTTCCCTTTGGGATCGATAAAGTATTTTTGAATTTGAATTCAAAAAAAGAATCAAAACTATGTGCTTTTATCTGAAATTCCCCTGATGAATTGTTTTTCTGGATTCTTAACTGCTTGTCAATCACTCAGAGCAATGCATGTCTGTCAAGCTTGTCATTTTCCCAAACATAGCTTTCTTTAAAAACTAATAATCGCAACAAATAATCACAAACCACCAGAAAAAGCAAAGATTCTAATGCAGGTACAAATATTTAGGGAGAAAGTTTAACATACATGATGTTACAGTAAGCTTATCACATTTAAATGTGTTGACTGTTTGCTATTAGTGATCGTAAAAATGGAAATGCATGCTACATGGCTAGTGACATTCTATGACTTACATGCAAAGAGAATAATGAGAGAATGAGGTGACATTGCAACAAAGAAATGATGAGTTGAGGCCACAAACTTTGCAGAAATAGCAGGTAAGCAATATAACCTGTAAAGTGCAGGAACTCGCCTTGAACTGTTAATTTTGAACTTTCTCAGTCAGTCTCAGTTTTACCTTATTGTCTGGGAAAATCTCAATTTGTCAGAGGAAAACATTTAAACTGCGTAGACAAATTTAGGTCCTCTCATGAGTTGAATTTTAGCCATATCAATATTTGCACTGAAGATAAACTGAAGTGGACTGAATAGTCTTTCAACAAAACTCTTTCAAAAATGGTGAACTGTCCCTTTAAATATGAGACTGCTTAAAGCATGGGATCTCAAATAACTAGAATACAGATAATAATTACTTTCTGCATTTACTTTCCTTTGCAGACTCAGATTTCTCTGAGAAAACGCACAAGAATTACACACATTCGTAGTTGGTCTCTGGAGCTACACCTTCAGGCCAGATTAGTCTGACTGATTCAGAAGCAACTCTCCGGGTGTGTAAGTGAACAGTAGTACTGTACACTCTGGCTTCAAACACTTTAAGTTCCCCTCACAGACCTGCATACATGCATGGTTACCGAGTAAAATCTCTACACTGTGAGGAATTTTGCATGAAAAACACATGGAACTGTTAGAAAGAGAAGCAAAGGAGAACTATTACAGTGAGAATAAAATAAGAGGAAGAAGAGGAAATGAGAGCACAGAGAAATGTGAGAAAATGGAGAGAAAGGAAAAATAAGAGAGAGGGGTCTTCTCTTTCCTTAAATACTCCTGCTGAGATTTTGGTCCCACTGATCGAACCGCAGGAGGAAAGAGGTGAGGGGGCGAATGCAGGAGGAGGAGGACAGAGACAGAGATACAGAGAGCAGAAAAAAGGCAGAGATAGGCTGCCGAACATCGGAAAGGAGAATCAGGAAAGGAACAAGAGGTAGACCGAATGGTGACAGTCATCAAATTAGAATAATAAGATCATAGTTGGGGAAAAGTGTGACAGAAGGAACAAAGATTTGACTTCTATGGCCTCTCAACTCCATGGCTGCCCACCTCCTTTTTCAGACCTGTCAAGTCTTGTTTTATCACAGTCGAGTCATAACATCATACCTGTAAGAGCTGCAGAAACACTGACATCAGCCCACATGCACTCAGCTCATGTTGCTGACACTGACAACCGCCATCTTAGTGATCTACAGCATGGAGACAGAGAGGGAAGCACTGCTTAAAAGGGTTCTCTACCCACTGAAGTGTAATCATGTTGTGTGTATCTCTTCTGTGCGTGCGTGCGTGCGTGCGTGCGTGCGTGCGTGCGTGCGTGCGTGCATTCAAGAGAGAGAGAGCTGTTATGGCTGTTCCTAAAAAAAGCCAAAATAAGAGGTAAGCACCCTAGTGAACTCTGCATCATAATCCTTGTGCACCTACACATGCACAGCTTCATACACACAGAGTCACAGGAAGTAAGATAATATGATATCACTGAGAGAACACACATATTTTTAGCCTTGAGCAAAAGGGGAGAAAAAATGAACTTAATGTTAGGTTGTATTAGCTTTGCATGAGTAAGTACATACAAAATGCAAATGCAGAAGCCTTCGCAAACTCACTACTACTTCAGTGTTTATGAGCAAACTGTGAATACTTTCACCAACAAGGAAGTTTATTAACGTCCCCAAAATGTACCACAGCATGCCTGTGTATATCAAACATCTAACAGACATTTACCGACACAGAGATG